>NC_139022.1:97870863-98029510 GCF_964662115.1 Mustela nivalis
GATCCTAAATCTCCATCCCCCAGCAGACACATCCTTCTTCTCTGGTATTCGCACAGGAAACCAAAGCAAGAGTTTGGCTTTGTTTTTCAGATTTGGTCAGACAACTCTGAAATGCATACTGAGGCTGCTAAGGATCAGTACTTGCCTTCCCCATGGAATCCTAATCAGCAGGCTTACAATTAGCATTAGAGATACCTTATAAGACAAGCAGCTTTCTCTTTGCAAGTGCAGTTTGGTAAAAGGAGCGTTGCCTGGGTTTGCCACTTGCTAGCAATGGGATCTGAGTATGTCTCTTTGACTCTTACTTTCAAGTGAAATGGAATATTTTTTTTTAAGATTTTATTTATTTATTTGACAGAGAGAGAGATCACAAGTAGGCAGAGAGGCAGGCAGAGAGAGAGGAAGAAGCAGACTCCCTGCCGAGCAGAGAGCCCGATGTGGGGCCCCATCCCAGGACCCTGAGATCATGACCTGAGCCAAAGGCAGAGGCTTAACCCACTGAGCCACCCAGGTGCCCCTGAAATGGAATCATTTTAAGTGGATTGGGTATGCTTTCATGTATAACCTAGGCATTGGAAAATGGCTTTGTTTCATTGAATAGTTGATGAAAAATTGCTGTGCCATGTAGTTCATGATCTATTTTAAAAAATGTGGGCTTCATATGTAGTTTGCCCACTGAGCACTTAGAACGGAAATTAAACATAGGTGATGCACTATAGAAAAAATAATACTACTTACCTCACACAACATTGTTGCAAAGGGGTGAATAATTTAAGGTGCCTGAACCTTCCATCAGGCCAGGGCTGGCTTTTAGTTAACTTTGTATCCAAGCTCTAACAGTTGCCATTAATGCAATTTTGGCTGATTTACTGAACGTCCTTGGGTGTAGTTTTCATGATCTGTAAAACGGGAACAATGACAGTACCTGTCTCATTAGTCGTGAGGTTTAAATGAGGTACTAAACGTAATGTGCTTAGAGCAATTATATAAGTTTTTAGTCATTATTATTTTGGGGCGCTTGGGTGGCTCAGTCAGTTAAGAGTCTGCCTTGGGGCTCAGGTCATGATCTCAGGGTCCTGGGATGGAGCCCTGCATGGGGCTCTCTGCTCAGTGGAGAGCCTGCTTCTCCTTCTCCGTCTGCCTGCAGTTCCTGCTTATACTGCTTATACTTGCTCACCCTCTGTCAAATAAATAAATAAAATTTTTAAAATTATATTATTTTTATCATAACCATTACAATTCACGCTCATAATGCCTATTACTGGCCCTGATATTTATAGATGACCAATGATATTTTTTAAATTAGTGAATATTGAATAACCAGTTTGACACCTGGAACAGAATAGGTGCTCAGTAAATGTGTTTTGACTGAGTGGATGAGCTACTACTGTGTTAGGTACATGGTAGCTATGGCTGAACCAGGCTGGGTTATTCCGAAGACCCTGTCTCCTTCTGTCCACCCTTGGGGGTCTAATCCTCCCTCCAACAGTAGGGAGTGACAATAGGACTCTTGAAAAGAGTCACTCCCCAGTGACAGTAGGACTCTTGAAAACTACCCAGGCAACCCTGCTCTCAGCCCTGCCTTCATCAGTGAGACTCCTTTTGGCAAAATGAAAGGGCACAGCTGCTACAAATAGAGAGGAGGAGCAGGGTATGTGGTCCCAAGGGAGGAAGGGGAACTAACATATGGGATCAGCAGCCCCAAAGCCAGGACTATGGGTGCTGGTGGCTTTTTCCCTCCAACCACAGGCAGCTGCCTTGGGAGTCCTCAGCCTCACTCTGGTGAGCCACAGGCAGGGGAGCCCTTTCTAAAACCATGACCTACCTCCCCCCATTTTCTACCTCTTGGGCCTAGAATAAGGGAAGGACTTAATAATACCCTGACCACCTACACACTCTCTCAGGAACAGTGTAAACCTGGGTGAGTTAGTTTCAAATCTGGGTGCCTCACTCACTTCTGAACTGGGGGTTGAAATAGTCCCTGCCTCCCAGCATTGTTGTGGTGGATTAAATGTGTTAACACACATTATGTGCCGAGAACAGTGCCTGGGGTAATCAGCGGACGCCTTGAACAATACGGGTTTGAACTGTGTGGGTCCACGTATAGTGGGTTGTTTCTTATAACTATAGGTGATTTTCTTTTCTGTAGCTTACTTTAAGAATGATGTAGGTAATACATAAATCATAGAAAATATATGATAATTGACTGTGTTATCAGTAAGGCTTGTGATCAACAGTATCTACTCAGTAGTTTTGGTTGGGGGGGTTCGGTGCTCCTAACCCCTACCTTGTTTGAGGGTGAGCTGTAGTAAGCTGGTCATGTGAGTAGCAGTTGATATTGGTCATTACTAATACTACTGCATGCGGGACGTGGGATCTGCAGGCCTAGTTTGGGTGCAGATGGAGATTATACAGTTTCTTAGTATAGAATGGTGTTGGTAGCTCAGACTTTGCAGTTTACAGCGGCAGGCTCAGTTCCTGGCTGTCCGCTTACAGTGAACGAACTCTGAGGAGTGGATACCTTGTCTGAGATTCAGGTTCAACAGACTATCCTGGCTAAGCCACCCTCTTCCCTTCCCCAGGGCTCCTATAGTGTACCAGGTAGGACCAAAGGGACAGGACAGTGGGACTGCTCTCCCCCAGACAGAGGCTTCCTCCATATACCCTGCCTACTTCTGGGGAGATGCCGTGCCGGCGGTTCAGCAAAGGAAGGACTCAGCAGTCCCTCCAGGGACCTCCAGGCCCCAGGATTCTGGGAGGGATTCATTCAGCTCTGGTCTGGGTTTCTTTGTTTGGAAGGAGGCAGCATGTACCAGGAGCCTGGATTTGGGGAAGGAACATCATCTCCTCAAGAGAATCATGCAGCTGGGCTTGGAGTCATAGTTTCTTGGATAGGCTCATAGAATGGCGTCTCTTTAGGAAAGCAAAGGATCTTACCAACTCTTCCAGTCAGCAGCCATATTTGATTTATCGATATTTAAAGTTGTGTCCCTTTCTCGGGTTTGTTGCCATCCTTTGGAGAACAGCTAGATTTTCAGGGCCTTTGCGAGCTTGCCTGAGCTGGTTTCCCCCACAAGGCATGGTTCTGGGCACCGACGGCTCCTGCCGTGAAAGAGACCACTCTTTCCAGTACAGATACCCACTCCTCCCTGGCCTTCCTCCTGAAGAATCTTCAGAGGCTCTCAGAAAAGCCTACAACAAACAGGAAAAAAAAAAAAAAGAACCTATTTCAGACATTTTACTCCTTCAATTTTAATTCTTCACTTAATTTTAAGTGTTTATTTACCAGGAATTTGTTTGTGTTTTGGTATCTCAGTGGACACCATTCTTCCATAAAAGATACTCCTCTTAGTCTTACTGCCCATGAGTGGTCTTCATGGACCAGGGGTGGTGGTACCCATGGTTTAGGTGCCTTCCTCTTCTCAGCCTGGCAAACCCTGAGGGAGGAAACACCATTGGCCCCATTTTACAGATAAGAAAATGGAGGCCGAGAGATTTAACACCTTGCCCAAGATGATATGCTCAGTGTCAGGGCTGGGGCTGGAATTCAGATTGGTCCACCTTCAGAGCCCATGTTCTTGATTAATACATGTGTCTGGCCCTCTGCAGACTTCTCCCCGGGGGCAGGCAACACAAGGCATGGCAATGAGGGTAAGACCCCTTCCTGTGGTCTGTGCACCGTGAGTCAGCTTGCTCCCTGAGTTCCGGAGCTGCTCTGTTTCTGGAGCGCAGTCGAGGATCTGCTATGTGAGATTTCAGTAATGCTGAACCTCTTTTTTAGGGAAGCTGTCTTAGTGAAGTAGAGTCTACCTGGGAGACTCTGATATAAGGCGCTATGGTGATAACCCAAACTTCTTTATTTCCTCCAGGCTCTAGAGGACCTCTGCATATGCATATATAATCTTCTTGTGTCTTCCAAAGAATCCACAGGGGTTCCCTGGGCACAGCTCTGGGGGGCTTCACTCTGAGTCAACAGCTTAGGGTTGTGTCATGTGGGCAAGTGGAGGGGTCTCCAAATTACCTACTTGCCTGAGTTACATCGCTTCTCTGAGCTGCAGATTCCTCATCCAGGAAATGGGCATGAGAAAACCCTTATAACAAGACAATGTGAAGACATTCTAGGAGCATCCAGGTGGCTCAGTGGTTAAGCATCTGCCTTTAGCTCAGGTGATGATCCTGGAGTCTCAGGTTCAAGTCCCACATTGGGCTTCCTGCTCAGCAGGGAGTCTGCGTCTCCCTCTCCTTGCACACACACACTCTCTCTCTCTCACTCTCTTTCTCTCAAATAAATAAGTTTCAAAAAAAAAAAAAGGACATTTTAGAATTCTTAGGATTATATCTGCAAAGAGTAGATGTTAAATGAACCCCGGCTGCTTACGCTACTACTCAGCTGATACCATTCATGTCACGTGCACATTTTGATATCCATTCAAGAACAGATACGGAATTCTATGCATCTTCTGTCACCCCCAATGTTTGGTATAACCATGTATATTTAACAACAATAATGATGGTAATAATAATACAAAGTCCCTAGGTCTGTTTTAGAATAACACCAAAAACAATGACAGTAAAAATGATCAGTATCACACAGAGCATTTGCTAAAATCCAATCTCTGAACTGAATTTATAATTCTTGGAGACTCATTGCTGACTCCAAAGTATAAGGAAATCATCATCATAACCAACATTTATTGGGGCGCCTGGGTGGCTTAGTCAGTTGAGCATCCTGCTCCAGAACTGAGCTCAGGTCATGATCTCAGGGTCGTGAGATGGAGCTGTGTCAAGCTCCACGCTGAGCACGGAGGCTGCTTGAAATGCTCTCTCTCCCTCACTCTTTCTGCCCTTCTCCACCTCCAGCTTGCACTGTTTTCTTTCTCTCTCTCTCTATAAAAAATACAAATTGAAATAAAAACCCTAACAATTTTTAAGCTTCTCCATATTTAGGAATCTGAAAAAAAGTAGTTCTGTTTTCTCTCTGCCTGCCTGTCTATTTGATACTCATGTAGGTACTTTCAAGAAGCCAAGCATAAGCATCTTATGCAACAGGATAAAGTCCCACACTACTCTGCTTTCATTACTTCCTGGCCATTTGGATTTTATTATGTATTTATTTATTATTAAAAATATTTTTTATTAACATACAATGTACTATTTGTTTCAGGGGTACAGGTCTGTGAATCATCAGCCTTACACAATTCACAGCACTCACCATAGCACATACCCTCCCCAATGTCCATCACCCAGCCACTGTATCCCTCCCACTCACCACCCCTCCAGCAACCCTCAGTTTGTTTCCTGAGACCAAAAGTCTCTTAAGGTTTATCTCCCTCTCTGGTTTCATCTTGTTTCATTTTTCCCTCTTTCCCCCATGATCCTCTGTCTTGTTTCTCAAATTCCTCATATCAGTGGGATCATGTGATAACTGTCCCTCTCTGATTATTTCACTTAGCATAATACCCTCTAGTTCCATACATGTCATTGCAAATGGCAAGATTTCAGAGTTTTTTGATGGTTGTATAGTATTCCATTGTATACAGATATACCACATCTTTATCCATTTATCTGTTGATGGACATCTGGGCTCTTTCCATAGTTTGGCTATTGTGGACATTGCTGCTATAAACATTCAGGTGCACATGCCCCTTCAGATCACTACATTTGTATCTTTAGGGTAAATACCCAGTAGTGCAATTGCTGGGTCATAAGGTAGCTCTATTTTCAACTTTCTGAGGAACCTTCATACTGTTTCCAGAATGGCTGCACGAGCTTGCACTCTCACCAACAGTGTAGGAGGGTTCCCCTTTCTCTGCATTCTTGCCGACACCTGTCGTTTCCCAACTGGTTTATTTTAGCCATTCTGACTGGCGTGAGGTGGTATCCCGCTGTAGTTTTGATTTGTATTCCCCTGATGCCGAGTTAAGTTGAGCAGTTTTTCATGAGTCTGTTGGCCATCTGGATGTCTTCTTTGCAGAAATGTCTGTTCATTTCTTCTGCTCATTTCTTGATTGGACTATTTGTTCTTTGGGTGTTGAGTTTGATAATTTCTTTATAGATTTTGGATATTAGCCCTTTATCTGATATATCATTTGCAAATATCCTCTCCCATTCTGTCGGTTGTCTTTTGATTATGTTGACTGTTTCCTTTGCTGTGCAAAAGTTTTTGATCTTGATGAAGTCCCAATAGTTCATTTTTGCCCTTGCTTCCCTTGCCTTGGGTGATGTTACTAGGAAGAAGTTGCTGTCTCACCATTTGGCTTTGACGATTATTTAGCCACAAGGTTGTTGTGGGGATTCAAAAAGAATAACTGTTATTGTTGTCATTATTATTGTTATAATTATAAAAAGAAGGGGAAGCAGCAGATTAGGAGGACATGTATATTGAATCACACGTGTCTCCACTCCCTCCCTGTGTCTATGCAAATGTAACCTAGAAAGAAGGAAAGGAAAAGCCATCAAACCTAGGCAGATGTCATTGTTTAGGTAGCTGTAAACTCCTGCTTCTCCCCCTTTCCAGCAGTTAAGTTCTTCTTGGCTGAGACACTTCTGTATTTGTGTTTAGGCTCACTCAGACTAAATTTGTTTCCACTGTGAATAGAAGGAAATGACATGTGAGAATTGTCTCTTCTCTGTTTTCCTTATTAGTTATGTAACGTGACATTTTTAAAGAGTGAGGGCTGGGATTTTTTTTTTTACACTTATCATTTGGTGCATTTCAAAATTAAACAAATAGCCTGAGAATTTATATCTCAACTATAAAAGCTTTAATAGCTCAGAATATATAAAAAAAAGTATTAGGAAAACATCATTTTGCTCAGCAGCAGGATTTTAAGTTCTATGAGGAAGGCCTGCTAATATCTCTCTTCCCTTTGTCTAGAGGCTGGTACAGTTTTCTGTACTCACAAGAGGCTTGATAAATGTATAAATGCAGGGTATTGTTTTTTTTTTTTTAGCTGAATAACTGAATAAATAAAAGAACTCATCTTAATACTCATAATGAGTATTAAGCACTTGATTTGGTGCAGCTTTAAAAATTCCAGGGTTTGTATGATTCTTTGTAAGGTCTGGACAGTATAGGAGCAGGCTGGCTTATTATTGTTAGCAGCAAATAGAAAACAAGAGCTATCATGTTTGAGTCTCTACTGTGTGCCAAGCATGTGTTGGAAGTGTTAGAGATAGTATCTCATTTAGCCATCACCCGGACTCCATGAGGTCATTATTGAATCCATTTTATAGGTGAGAAAACTGAGGGTTGGAGAGGAGGAACAGTTTCCAAGATTATAGAGTTTGTAAGTGACAGGGCTGGCGTTCTAAACCATGTCTACCTGACTTTGAAACCCACGTTCTTTCCAGGTATATCATAACCCTTCTGCCTAGGTCGGCCGGGCCTTTTCTGTACCAGGGTTGCATTCAGAACTGGAACATCTCTAGGAAGGCCGTAGGATAAAAATACCCAGCTCCTCTACTCTTTGACCTGCCTGGGGACTGCTTGCAATCCCTAGCTAGACTCAGCTAGAAATGAGTGCCAGAAAATATCATTAAAATCCCATCAGTCCCCTGGAACAATCAAGTCTACAGACATATTTGATCTTTGAAAAGCTCCTTATAGATCTGAATGGAAAGGCATTTCATTTGGAAGCCCAGGCCACGTTACATGAGATCAAAGAAGGAAGGAGCTCCCTTGTGGGCTTAAGGATGCATTAAATGCTAACAGAGCCCAATCTAGCTCCTTTCCCTTTGTCTTCTTTTTTGGGTGAAGGATCAGTTTTGCATAGATGCACTGTGAAAACTCAAACAGAAGGCATAATCCATGAATGAGGTTACTGGGTTGTATGTGTGAGCCATAGTGCCTTCTGCATTTTAATTAGGAACTTTGGAACTTGTGACCATTATTTCTTCTGCTGTGCTCCCCTTGCTTAAAGTTAATTAAATTTGCCAGTCTCCAGATGCTTAGCTCCCGGTGCCCTGAGGAAGGGAACTGTCTGTGTGTCAAGGCCCCAGAGCTGACAGGAAGAGTCACTAGATTGTTATTCAGCCTCGGGATGGCCTGGCCTCCTAAGACCTTGCCGCTGTCCCCACAGCTTAACACTGAGGAGTCTCTGACTGTCAAGGACACAGAGACAGTCATTCTCCACTCTGGTCTTCCACAGAATGTCGCCATGCATCTAGTGAAGTGTTTTCTCTACCTTTCACCACCAGGAGTCACACAGCTACAGCAGGAGTCCTAAAGCTAACATGTGCTGAGCATTTCTTCCTTGCCAGGCAGATGGATCTGTGAACCGGCTCATGAAATTAACTCATTGCATCCTTTCAACATTCCTATGAGGTAGATTTTATTATCATCCTCATTGTATTTTTGATAAAATGATACACAGAGAGGTTAGTTACTTAGTACCTTGCCTATGGCAACACAACTAGTAAGATATCTATCCATTGACCCAACAAGCTGCTGCCCATTGATAGCACAATCTATAGTACAAGAACACACAGAAGAGACCCATGCCCTTCATCTCCCTCTTCTCCAGGAGTGACCTATCCACAGTTAATAGAGAAAACCAAAAACCCAAACCAAAACCAAACAAAAATGATCTATAAAGATAATTTCTCTTCTCCAGAAGTGACCTATCCAAAGTTAATAGAGAAAAACCAAAAACCCAAACCAAAACCAAACAAAAATGATCTATAAAGATAATTTCTCTTCTCCAGAAGTGACCTATCCAAAGTTAATAGAGAAAAACCAAAAACCCAAACCAAAACCAAACAAAAATGATCTATAAAGATAATTTCACACATACCTTCAAATCATTTCATCCTTAGCAAAGGCTTACTCAGAATTCTCTATCTGATAGAATGCTAGAACACTGCTGCTCCCCCCCCCCACGAAATATGTTATTTAGTAGCCATGTTAAAAAAGTAAGAAGTAGACACAAATAATTTTAAAAATATATTTTATTTAAACTAATAGATTCAAATTATTATCATTTTGATATGCATCCCATGTAAAAACTATTAACAACATATTTTATATTCTTATTAATCATCTAAGTTTTTAAGATCTGGGATATGTTTTACAGCACATTTCTATTTTACATAGCCACATTGCAAATAATCAATTGACACACTTAGCTGGTAGCTACCACATTAGACAGCACAACCCTGGAAAGTTGCTGCGGGGAGGTGAATACCTGGGGTTTCCACTCTCAAGGAAACAACAGGGAAAGACAGACAAGATCATGATGATGCCAGCACAGTATAGAAAATACAGTCACAGAGAAGACATAGAGTATGTTGGGAGGACACAAGAGGGACCACAATGCAGCCTGCCAAAGGGGAAACACAGGGAGGGTTTCTGGAAGATCTGGTGTTTGACCTAACTCAAATGATGAGTAGAAGTAAGTCAGATAGGTTTCCAGGAGAAAGGGGACGGTTTTGTGCAAAAATCTGAGAAAGCATGGACTGCTCAGGGAAAAGCACATAGCTGAGTGTGTTTGGAGGTGTGAGGGGGAGGCTGTGTGGCATGATGATAATGGACATGGATTTAAGTCATGACTCTATCATTTAGTTGGAAAAGTGACTTGCTTCTGTAAACTTTAAGTTCCTCCTTGCAGAATGAGAATAATTACATTTACTTTAATATTCTCTCAAGGATTTACACCTAATGCATTAAACATTCTTGGCCCATAGTAGATGGCTAAGGAAGGGTAAACCTAATAATTAAGGGAGAATTTGAGACAGATGAGACCATAGAAATAACCAGGAGTGAGATCATGGGAAATCTCATAGATCGTATGAAAATATCGAGAACTTTCTTCTGAGAGCAGTAGAGTCAGAGTTTTAGGAAAGGGGACTTTTTGTTTGTTGAATCATTTGTTTAGCAAAGATTTCATGAACACTTAACATGTGACCAACATATTCTATGCACGGAAATATAGTGATGAACAAGTGACAAGTTTTTTGACATGAAGAAGCATGGATTCTAGAGAGACGAGATGGTCTAACACAAGTAACCAAGTCATTAAGTAATATCAGTGTGTTTTAGTTTTAGTATCTCAAGTGGAGATGATATTGGAATAAGGGCTTTATCCAGTGGATTGCAAATTAATTGAGCAGCTTGAATTGAAAGCTCAAAGTATCTTCCATATTGTCTGGGATCTGCAGTGACTTGAGGAGGGCCAAGGCTTGGCTCTAGTCATTGTGTGCAATCAATGCCTTCTGGCAATAGTGAACTGAGGAATTATTGGTGATGATAACTCATGTAAAGAGTTCCAGTTTCCCCTAAGTGTGCTTAAAAGAAGGGCTCTGGCTCTAGGGATCTGATAAGCTCAGGTTAGAATCCTGGTTGTAAAATATAATACTAACTGTAGTAGATAATCTCAAACAATGGCTGACATTAATCCTTCCATCTTGTCTGTGCATGCTGATCCATCCATCAGGAGGGAGAGTCTGTTTCCCTTCCCCTTGAATCTAGGCTGTACTGCTTTGTGTCCTACCTTGAAATACACATCAAAAGCACAATTAGATACCACCTCACACTGATCAGAAGGGCTTAAATTAACGACTTTGGAAACAACAGATGTTGACAAGGATGTGGAGAAAGGAGAGCCCCTGCACTATTAGTGGGAATGCAAACTGGTGCAGCCACTCTGGAAAATAGTATGGAGGTTCCTCAAAAAATTAAAAATAGAACTACCCTACGACTCAGCAATTGCATGACTAGGTATTTACCCAAAGGATACAGAAATACTGATTCGAAAGGGCATCTGCATGCTGATGTTTATAGAAGCATTATTTACAATATATTGCATTATCTACAATAGCCAAACTATGGAAAGAGCCCAGATGTCCATCAGCTGATGAATGAATAAAGAAGATGTGGTATATATACATACAATGAAATACTATGCAGCCATAAAAAAGAATGAAATCTTGCCATTTGCAATGCCGTGGATGGAATGAGAATGTCTTATGCTAAGCAAAATAGTCAGAAAAAGACAAATGCCATATGATTTCACTCATATATGGAATTTAAAAAACAAAACAGGTGAACATAAGGGAAGGGAAGGAAAAATAAAATAAGATAAAAAGAGAGAGGCAGGAAAACCATAAGAGACATGTAGATAAAGGGAAAAAACTGAGGTTTGCTGGAGGAGAGGGGGGTTGGGGGATGGGGTAACTGAGCGATGGACATTAAGGAGGGAACTTGATGTAATGAGCACTGGGTGTTCTATACAACTGATGTATCACAAATTCTATCCCATGAAACTAATACTGCACTATATGTTAACTAACTAGAATTTAAATAAAATCTTGAAAGAAAAAAAAAAAATTGGGGAAAATGATGTCCTCCTAGCTCCAGACATGGGATATTTTCAAATATGTGAAGAAAAGCATTAGACAAGAGTAAAAATTCACTCATTGTAACACCCAACAAATTAACAATAGAAGGAAACCTTCTCATTCTTACAAAGGGCATTTGTAAAAAATCTACAGCTAACTTTAATCTTTACTGAAATATTAAATCAATATTAAATCTTGATCAATATTAGATCAAGAAGGATGGAAAGATGCCCATTCTAATTACTACATTGTACTACCAGTCCTGATTGTTAAAATAATTCAAGAAAAAGAGATAGAAATATAAAAATTATAAAGGAAGAATTAATACTCTCTTCAGAATTGAAGTAAATGCTTATATTGAAAGTTCTAAGGAAAATAAAAAACAACTACAGGAAATAATAAGTCAATTTAAATCAATCCTATGTTTACATACTAGTGGAAAATATTGGAAATAAATTTAAAAAGCAATTCCATTGGGGCCCCTGGCTGGCTCGGTCAAGGGAGCATGCAACTCCTGATCCCGGGGTCATGAGTTCAAGCTCCATACTGGGCTTAGAGCTTACTTAAAAAAAAAAAAAAAAAAGCAATTCCTTTTATAGTAACATCAAATATCTATATCTATATCTATAAACACATATAATATGTAAGCATATATATATAATATTTAAGCATAAATTTAACAAATGACCTCTATACAATAAACAATAGAATGTTGTTGAAGAAATTAAAGAAGGCTTAAGTGTTCATGGATAGAAAGACTCCATATTGTTAAGATGTTAATTCTCTCCAAATGGATCTACAGATAAATGTGTCCCAAATCATAATCTCAGCAGACATTTTTTAGAAAGTTGATAAATTGATTTTGAAATTTATATGGAAAAGCAAAGAACCTAAATAATCAAAGTCAATCTTGAACTAGAACAATGTTGGAAAATTTACATGACTGGAGTTCATGGTTTATCGTAAATACATAGGAATCAAGGTAATGTGATGCTAATATGAGGGTTGGCACATAGATCAATAGAGCAGAGCAAAGAGGCAGAAAAGGATCCACACATGGATTTTTTTCCCCCAGCAAAGGCATTAAAAGAAGCAAGTGGAGAAAGAAAAGTCTTTTCAACAGATCAAGTAAGAATAACTGCTTACCCATAAGAAAAATAATGAAGCTCAATCCTTGTACAAATTGCATAAAACTTTAGAGTAAAACGCATAAAATATTCCTTACAAAAATAACAGAAAGGAATAACCATGAAAGAAATGAGATAAATTGGAGTTCTTCAATATTAAAAACTTCTGCCTGTCAAAACCCAGCATTTAAAAAATGAATAACAAGGCATAAACTGGAAGAAAATACTCACAAAATGTCTATCTGGCGAAGGACTGGTTTCTAGGTTCTATAAATAATTCTTGCAGCTCAGTAATGAAAAGATAAACACCCTCCCAAAAACTGGGTAAAAGACTCGAAAAGACACTTCACAAAGGAAGATATATGAATGGTCGATAAACACATGAGAAAGTGCTCAACATCATTTGTTGTCAGAAAAACACAAATTATAACCACAATGAAATGACTACAGGCCTCCTACAATGGTTAAAATTAAAAGACTGATACCAAATGTGGATGCAGTTTTAGAGCAAATGGGCCTCTCATTTGTTGCTGGTGGAAATCTAAATGGTGTGATGACATTAGAAATGCTTACACTGCCTCTCACTCAAGTAAACATACACCTGTAAGAAAGGAAAAGAGAAGTTGAACAAAGACTGGTACTAAAAGTCTTAGAAGCCTTATTCCTTTTTTTTCTTTTTTTTTTTTTTTTTTAAAGATTTATGTATTTACTTTAGAGAGAGCCAGAGTGAGAAAGTAGGGAGAGGGGCAAAGGGAGAGAATCCCAAGCTGAGCACAGAGCTCATCTCCCAGCTGGATCCCACAACCCTGAGATCATACCTGAGCCTAAACCAAGAGTCAGACAGGTAACGGATTACGCCACCCGGGGTCCTGCAGCTAAAGCGGGGGTCAGTTGAAGAATGAATAAATGAAGGTTGGTATGCCCACACAGTAGAATGCTACATCACAATGAAAAGAAAGACAGACTGCCAGTACACAGCAACACGATGACTTTCAGAAACAGAATCATGACCGAAATAAGGCTTATCAAACAGAGTATATACTATGGGATTACATTTAAATGAAATTCTCGGCCAAACAATAGTCCTCTGAGGTGGGGCAAAAAAAAAAAAAAAAAAAAAATCTAAGTAGTGGTTGCCTCTAGTAATGGACATGAGAGTAGCTACTGACTGGAGCTGCATAAGAAACTTTTCTGGGGTTGAAGGCAGTGTTCTGTGTCTTGATAGCAGTTTGGGTTATAAGGGTGTGTGATTTCGTCAAAACTCGGCAAAGGCATAGTTAAGATTTTTGCGCTTTAGTGTGTATAAATTTTACATCAGAAGAAAAAAAAAACTGTAAACACAGAACTGTAGTTGAAGCTATGCATCCTGAAATCTTTAGGAAAAAGGGTTCTCGTGTGGGCAATTTACTGTAAAATGTGTCAAAAATGAAATGGTTTGATGAATAGCTAGAAGGATGGAAATTAGAGACACCAGAGCCCTAGATTGATGTTCTGTGTGTGGGTAGCTGGGTGCTAGCTATAAAATTACCTCAACTTTCCTGTGTGCTTGAAGATTTTATACCTTCAAGAAACCAAGCTTCTCTGATGACTCTAGTGTAGTAACAGCATTGCCTCCGACTGTCGATGTTACCTTGACTTACCGGAAGGCCTTTGCCCGTAGCTGAGCAGGGAGTGTTAAAAGTGACTACGTGTGACCCTCAAGGAACTACTGTAAACAGTAAATGATTCTTATGTTTTATTTCTTCAAGTCAGTAATTTTTTACTTAAATAAGAGAATTATAGTCGGTCGTAGAATAATTATCAAAGATCTTTCCAGTTGCTTCACCCCCTTTGTTTGCTCTTCTGCCATCCGGGGATAATAACATATTCTTTTTACATTTAGGTTTAGGCTCTTTGAGAAAGTCAAATGTGTCTGGGTTAAAAATAATAATAATAATAACAAAGATAAATAAAATTGGAAAAAAGCAAATGCAGCTATTGTCGGAATTATGTACATTCACATGGATGAGGGATGGGAGAGATCAAGTTCCCTTAATTCTCCATCCTGGAGACATGGCTGTATATGGACATACCAGAGCAGCACATCATCAAGTCTGTCCTAGAACAGAGGAGGGAAGGGTCAGACACTTAGAGTCAGAATTATGGAGAATTATGCTGGCCAGGAAAGCCAGGTTCTACATAAGTCCTCTTTCCTCTGGGTAACCAGTGTCACAAGTGGGAGGTGTTGAAAGGTTCTTCTCCCACACCTTGATTCACAGCCATCTCTTCCAGTCCTCCTGCTGTCGGGTCAGCTCAGCCATACACAGCCCTGGTATGGAGGGTTAGTGCAATCTCCTTCTCATGTGAAAATGCGAAAATCTGCAGTATTGCCAAGGAAAACATTTATTTAGTGCAAATTAGTGTCCAGTCCTTTAAGTATTTCCACTATTAACTATTGTACTCTTGTCGATTTTTCCTTGTAAAGATCTTTTGGGAGGAAACCTTTGTTTGCAAGCTGTTGATCAGTTCATTACATTGGATATAAAATATCATGGCAGCAGGTACCACAGTTGTCTCGGTTTGCCAAGGGGAGAATCCCAAAGATTTCTAGGGCTCTAAGAGTTTCCTTTAAGGATGGCTAACTTGACCAGTGAAGAAGAAATGTTTGCTAAATGTTTCCTCTAAAGGGTAGCGCTCCTCGAAATGATACTGCCTTAAAGCATCAATTGGACTCCTCAATTAACTTTACAGGTGCTTGTTTAATCCATCCACCTATTGTAATTTCACTTTAGCCTTCTTAAAGGAACAATACTATTTTTTTTTTTTTTTGGAACAATACTATTTTTAATTGTAACAAAATATAGCCCAACAGTGATATTTTCTTCTCTTACTCCCTTTTCAAAGGCTGCAAATGACACTTGTGTACATGGATGGCTTCCGGACAAAGCAGTCATTTTTAGTTTAAGAAGAGGTCCATCAACTATACATAATACATACTCTTTGGGAAAAAAAAAAGTTGTCAGGCAACTCAGTAGAGAGGGAGTCACCTGAGACATGAAGGCTTCATATCTCAGGGCTTTAGGAAAAGATGGCCCTGGGAAGTTCCTGGCGTAAATAATACTCCACTCTTTTTCGAATATTTTTTCAGGTTGTATTGATTTGCTTCATGATAGTAAATCTCATTTTTAACTTCTCTTAATCATTGTGATGTTCACAGGCTCTCTTAGCCTCCTATCCATTTAGTTATTCATTTTTCAAACACTTCCTGTATGCTCAGTACGTAAGCACTGCATCAAGAAATGGGGATTTGAAAAGGGGTAAGACATCACCCCTGTCCTCCAGGAGCTCATTTTCTAATTGGGGGAGTGACACATAAATAGTAAATTATGAAAAAATGTGAGATTTATAAATTTCATGTGGCATTTTATACTTTTTCAAATGATACAAGGCAGTCAAAGAAGCAATTTTTGGTCCCATTTTATAAATGTATAATGCTCTGAGGCCCAGCGGTATGACTTCCCCAAAGTCACACGGCTAGTTAGTAGTTAAAACTGGAAGTAGAACTCAGGCCTTTTGCTAACCGGCGCCTTTTCTCTGTCAAAGCCCAGTATCTATATTTAGTGATGATACTTACTGCCTGAGTTAAGTTTGAATATCTACTTTGTGCTTAAAAAAGAACCAAAATCATTTTTGCTTCAAGAAAAAAGCTGACATTCTTAATTGCAAGCTTAACCAAGTACTAGAGTATATATGTCGTGTGCATAGATCATTACCAATTAAAGTGTGTAGAATCAGCTGATGTAGCTAATCTTGTAGGAAGTAGTATGCAAAATTGAAACTATACTCCACTCCTCTGGGTGCTCTAGAAAAGTAGCCATTTTGTTTTGAAAGAGTAGAGCCCACAAGCCTCAAGAGGAGTAAATCCTGGATTGAGTTCCTCATTTTCTCAACACTCTTATATATCCCTGGGGTAAAAACCCTCTGCCTCCAACCTCTAGAACAGACTGGCTAGGTAAATCCTGCAGACCAAACCCGGCCCACCACAACTTTTGTAAATAAAGCTTTATTGCAAATACTCCTGCCCACTTGTTTACAGACTGTCTCTAGCTGCTTTCATGGTTAAACAGTAGAGTTGAGAAGTTATGACAGAAGTCACATAGCCCACAAAGCCTAAAATATTTACTGTCTGGCCCACTTCAGTAAAAATTTGTCAAGCTCTGCTTTGGGAAAAAAAAAAAAAAGCTTTTTTCAATTTTCACACTATACAGTGATGAATGTAAACTGGTACATATTTTCTGGAAAGCATTCTGACCATCTTTATAAGAAAGTAAAAAATGTATGTAAAAAAATGTATAAAGAAAGTAAAAAATGTATGTGCTTTTTTTTAAAAAAAAAAAATTTATTTATTTGACAGAGAGAGAGATCACAAGTAGGCAGATCTGCAGGCAGTGAGAGAGAGGGGGAAGCAGCTCCCTGCTGAACAGACAGCCTGATGTGGAGCTCGATCCCAGGACCCTGAGATCATGACCTGAGCCAAAGGCAGAGGCTTAAACCACTGAGCCACCCAGGCGCCCTGTATGTACTTTTTTTTTTTTTTTTAAAGATTTTATTTATTTATTTGTCAGAGAGAGAGCGAGCGAGAGCGAGCACAGGCAGACAGAGTGGAAGGCAGGGTCAGACTCCCTGCGGAGCAAGGAGCCCGATGTGGGACTCGATCCCAGGATGCTGGGATCATGACCTGAGCCGAAGGCAGCTGCTTAACCAACTGAGCCACCCAGGTGTCCCTGTATGTACTTTTTAATGTAATAATTCCTCTCCTGTATGGCATAGCCCTAGTTGATCTGTGATACGGCAGATGTAGTTGCTTCTGAGCACTTATTGTATACCAAGTATGATACTAAGTGTGTAGAGGCATAATCTCATAATCTCATGGTAAGATAAGTGTACCAATGAGAGAGCTCAGTTTTGAAGAGACTGATTTTCCAAGCTCACATCATTAGTAAATTACAGAGTATTCTGGTACTCTAATTGTAAAGCCAAATGATCTTAAACACCATGCAGCACTAGGGGCAAAAAAAGAAGTGTAATGATTATCTTCTGCTGTGTAACAAACAGCCCTGTGTTTAGTGGCATAAACAACCATTTGATTGTGCTATATTAAGGTTTGGGAACTTGGGCAGAGCATAGTGAGCATAGTTTGTCTCTCTTCTGTAATGAATTCAGCTAGGTTTCTCAAATGGTTTGAGATATGTAGGGAAGCATCCTTGGTACCGTATTCTGGAGTCTTGTTCTGGCTGTTGGCTCAATTCCTTGGTTTTACTACACTTGTTTCTGTTCAAGCTAAAATGTTCAAGATGGTGTTATTCACATGGCTAATGCCTGAGCTGGGATTGCTAGAACAGTTGGGGATAGCTGATGATTTCCCTCTCTTCATAGAACCTCTTTGCATGGCTAGTTTGGGTTAACAAATTACAGGGTATTCAAATGTGGCTTCTGGGTTCCCCAAAGAGATCTTTTCAAGAGATGGGAAGTAGATATCCCACTTTCTTCACTCATGCTCATAAACTGGGGCAGCATCATTTCTGCTCTATTCTACCAATCAAAGCAGTCACAATGTGCACCAAGATTCAGGGGAGTAGAGCCAAAGAATTAGCAGTCATCTTTAATATGTCATGGGGTTTTCCAGAGAAAATAAACTTTAGAAACATTGATTACATTATTCCCTCTGGGGGACTCACAATGTACATTTCTCTATTAAAGATTTTGAGAATTCCCAGAATGAAAAATCTGTTTCCCAAATATATTTGAATGTGGAACCTCATTTTTGCATCAAAATTCTCAATATCCTATGGCACTCACTTCATGAAATAATTTATAAGGAAATAATCTAAAGTGCGATAGTGTCTTATGCACAAAAATCTTCTTTGCACTATCATTTGTGAGATGTTAATGTTGCTTACAACTCTATGTTAAATATCTAATAGTAGAGAAATAGGTAAATAGTGATCCTGTAAGATGTTATATAGGTCTTAAAATGACCTTTACAGAGAACTTTCATATCAAAAATTATGTTTACATGGTAAGATTCTTATGCCATATTTTGCCTTGTTTTTGCTTCATTTTAACTCTTTAAGATAATTACAGGTTCACATGCACTTGTAAAAAATAATGCAAGAGAGACCCTCTGTACCTTTCACCCACTTTGCCCAATGGAAGTATTGTGTTCAACTTTCAACTAGGGTATGATATCCCAACTGAGAAGTTGGTGTTGATACGACCTGCTTACCTCATTTGGATTTTACCAGTCCCCTGGACATGTGGGTTTAGTTCCATGAAATTTTGTAGCATGTGTACATCACGTTAGCACCACCACAGTAAAAGTTTGGTACACTTCCAACATAAGGATCTTTCCTGTTACCCCTTCACAGGCACAGGCCCCCCCTTGCCCCTCCCCTCCTGGCAGCCACTGATATGTTTTCCATCTCTGGCATTTTATAATTTCAAGAATGTTGTATAAATATGTATCATATGCAAGCTTTTTAAAAAAGATTTTATTTATTTGACAGACAGAGATCACAAGTAGGCAGAGAGGCAGGCAGAGAGAGAGAGAGAGGAGGAAGCAGGCTCCCTGCAGAGCAGAGAGCCCGATGCGGGGCTCGATCCCAGGACCCTGGGATCATGACCTGAGCCAAAGACAGAGGCTTTAACCCACTGAGCCACCCAGGTGCCCCGATATGTAAGCTTTAGGACTGGCTTTTTCTCTCCACATAATTAACTTGAGATTCATTCAAGTTTTTGCATGTATAATTAATTCTTCCTTTTTATTGCTGAATAATATTCTGCGACATGGACGTACCCCAGTTGGTTTAACCACTCAGCCACTGAGAAATATTTAGGTTGTTCTCAGCTTTTGGCTATTACACAGAAAGCTAGTGTGAACATTTATGTACTGGTTTCTGGATGAATGTAAGTTTTCATTTTTCTAGGATAACTGCCCAAGGATGAAGTTGCTGCCTTGTGTGGTTGAACTTTTAAACCCAAAATGCCCTGCAGAATTGGATGTGAGAAATATTAAACATTTATGATAAAATACTAGGAACAAATATATCTAAAATATTGATAGTGGTTACTGCTTGCTGATAGATTTACAAATAGCTTTAAAAGCTTTTTATATTTTTATGATTTCCAAATTTTTCTGACAAGTAGTAGTTTCTTTTAGACTTAGAAAGTTTTTTAAAAAGCAAAAAAGAAATGTGGGTAAGCATAGAAGGAAAAGTACTGAAATACTTCAGGTAATTTTCTGAATAATGAAACTATTATTTTAATCTCCTTTTAAATGTTTGGAGTCTTCCAAAATTTGTTCAATGAATATTTATTACTCTTACCTGAAATGAGGATAATATATTATCTGTTTTAAATGTTGAAATTGTTCCTATATCTGTATATACTATATTCAGATTTTACTCTCTGTTTTTCCATAGACCTATAGAAGTTTATGGCAGTCCTTAGAATCTGATTCTTCGAAATATTCTTTTATTTATTATTTTATTAATTTAAGATTTTTAAAAATTAATGTATACTGTATTATTTGTTTCAGGGATACAGGTATGTGAATCATCAGTCTTACACAACTCACAGCACTCACCATAGCACATACCCTCCCCAGTGTCCATCACCCAGCCACCCCATCCCTACCAACCCCCTCCCGTCCAGCAAACCTCAGTTTGTTTCCTGAGATTAATAGTCGCTTATAGTTAGTCTCACTCTTTGGTTTCATCTTGTTTCATTTTTCCCTCCCTTCCCCTATGATCCTCTGTCTTGTTTTTCCAATTCCTCATATCAGTTGGATCATATGACAATTGTCTTTCTCTGATTGATTTATTTTACTTAGCATAATACTCGTTCTATCCACGTTGTTGCAAATGACAAGATTTCATTTTTGATGGCTGCATAGGATTCTATTGTATATGATAGATAGATATATCACATCTTCTTTATCCATTCATCCATTGGTGGACCTCTAGGCTCTTTCTGCAGTTTGGCTGTTGTGGACATTGCTGCTATAAACATTGGGGTGCACATGCCCCTTGGGATCACTACATTTATATCTTTGGGGTAAATACCCAGTAGTGCAATTGCTGGGTCATAAGGTAGCTCTATTTTCAACCTTTTGAGGAATCTCCATGCTGTTTTCCAGAGTGGCTGCACCAGCTTGCATTCCCACCAACAGTGTAGGAGGGTTCCCCTTTCTCCACATCCTCGCCAGCACCTGTCATTTCCTGACTGGTTAATTTTAGCCATTCTGACTGGTGTGAGGTGATATCTCACTGTGGTTTTGATCTTTATTTCCCTGATGCCAAGTGATGTTGAGCATTTTTTCATGTCCCTGTTGGCTACTTGGATGTCTCCTTTGCCAAAAAGTCTATTCATGCCTTCTGCCCAATTTTTGATTGGATTATTTGTTCTTTGGGTGTTGAATTTGATAAGGTCTTTATAGATTTTGGATACTAGCCCTTTAGGTAGAAGAAAGAGAAATTAAGGAGTCAGTCCCATTTACAATTGCACCCTAAACCATAAGATACCTAGGACTAAATCTAACTAAAGAGGCAAAGAATCTGTACTCAGAAACTATAAAGTACTCATGAAAGAAATTGAGGAAGACACAAAGAAATGGAAATGTTCTATGCTCATGGACTTGAAGAACAAATATTGTAAAAATGTCTATGTTACCTTTTTTATTTTAACACAAAATCTGTTTCTATTTTTTTTGTTTCAGTAGGCAGCTCATGGTACACTTCTCCACGTCAAGCCAGAAATAAATTCCAGATCTGTTGAAAATTAATTACAGTTGTTTGGTTCCAGCTTCCACTCTTAATATTCACAAGTTAGAATCTTTCCAAAAATGATAGCAGCAAACAGTGTCATAGGACATCTCGATGTCTTAAGTATAATGGAGTCAAAGAATCTAAAGACCAAAAGAACAGCCAACAAGTTCTTTTTGAGTCTTTCTGTGTCATTTCCTTCTCTTAACTTCCCACGTGCCTCTCTTTTGTTACCACATAAACAGGTCAACCTCTTTCCTCAGGGTCCTGTCCTCAAGCTATTAGGGACTAATAATAATTTGATGGTTACCTAAAATAAAACATAGAAGTTTGATGTTCCCATGACTGATTTCTCCAGTCTGATTTCTGTCATGTAAATAGAATATTTTACCTACTGGTGACATTAGACTCTGTGACACATCTTTGTCCAGTCTTCAACAATGTGTTTTCTGCTACCTTCTAGCCTTGTGATATAGAAAGATTTCATTTGGGGATGATTTTACGTAAAAAGTGTACTGAACATGGATTATTTTCTCTTTAGAGAAAAGAAAATAAGTTGAGCTCATGAGAATTCAGACTCTGAAGGAATTTACAGGTATTGATGTATTAATCCTCATCCCAGACCCTAAGCCCATCTCTGCTTTGTAGCTAATGGAAGAGACGAGCAGTGTGCTGAAGACCCAGGGAAGGTTAAATGACTTCGGCAGGAGTGAAGAAAATCAATGACTCTGAATTTGTAATTTCCAATTCCCATGTTTGTGTTCAGGGAGTCTGGTTTTTGAGGAAAGGTCAGAGGAGGAGTCTCTCTACTCTACCAGTGACATCTGGTTAGAAGAAGTGACACTGACACTGGTCTGGTTTGCATTCTTGTCGTGTCATTAACCCCTGTGCAGAGATACTATTATAGTCACTGAATTTTCACTGGACCAAAAAATAGAGCGAAGCTCGGAAGGTAAGGTAAATTACCGCATCAAGGCAGACTCTACTAAATCAGTTACTGATTCTGTCAGTGGCAATTCAAAATTCTTTCCAAAATGGGCAATAGTGCTTCCATCATATGACTCCAGAGCCCAATTTGTAATTCCAGGAGCCAAAAGGTAAGCGTTCAACCTCATTAAGACATGAATTATTTTTTCCCTGGTGCTTTTACCAAGAAATCTTTCAAGTATGGGAGTAAATAGCAAATGCTTGTGGAAAACTTTCAGTTGGCACAGGCTAAAGCTAATTAAACTGATGAGTAACTTTGGATTGCCAGATTCCAAATCCCATTATCAAATGCTTTCCCAAGGAAGATAGTCCCGACTGAAGCATTATGAAATGTCAGGAAGATCAAATCAGGGGTTCACCTATAGCCTTTTCTTCCACCCTACCTCCAGTTGTTTCTATGGCCCTTGTATAAAGTTTTCTTCCTATTCCCAAATTGGATATTCCTCTGAGAATGATCTTTTCCTCATTCTTGACTGAATTTTTACTCTACACCCAGACCTACACCCAGAATAGAGCATGTGACCTCAACCTCAGGCAGTCAGTATGCTTCATTGCCTTGGCAGTGACTGATTCAGTATGAAGCATAAGCTCTAACCAGTGCCAGTGCAAAGCAATGAAATTACCATGGTAATGATGAGAAAGAGCTGCTTCCTCTTTCTATCAGAGGGAAACGAGACAATGGCTGGAGCTGTGGCAGCTGCCTTTGAGCAGTGGAACTGAGAATGTAGTAAATATTAAGGATGAGGTCAAGGACAAGAAACAGAAAAACTCTATACTGTTGTCATCATAAGAACCTTGAGTTAAACCATCTGTGAAGGAGAACTATCCCTAAACCATCTACAAAGGAGAACTATCCCTAAACTGATACCCCTTTAGTTTTGTGAGCTGATAATTTTTTTCTGAAATCTTTTGATTTGGGATTTCTACCATGTAAGCAGTCTTGACTAGTATGCATAAGAAAGAGACACCATATGGTGAGTGGCACTGCAAATTCATGAGCTAAATAAAGCCAAAGTTCAGGGGATGAAGGGATTCCTTCCCGCAGAGCATGGGGAAAGGGACAACATACCAAGGAGAGAAGGTGACACTAGTCCTTTGTAAACTCACTGTCCCTGAGTTACTTCCTTTCTTATTTATTTGAGAGAGAGAGATAAAGGGAGAGCACAAGCAGGGGGTAGGGTCAGAGGGAGAGGGAGAAGTAGACCCCCACCAAGGGTGGAGCCCAAAAGACCCCGGGATCATGACCTGAGCCAAATGTAGATGCTTATCCAACTGAGCCAAAGGTAGATGCTTATGCACCCAGATACATCTGCCATCCCTGAGTTAATGCAAACTTTGTAATGATGTTGATTGTGAGTGAACCATTTCCATATTTTTAGCATCTGGCCACAAATTGTCAATCTGGCAGAAGGAAAAACAGATTTGGCTTTAGATTGGAGGACTGATAAGTAAGAATCTATAAATCTCAAAATTGGCATTGAGTATCCACTTTATTTTTTTTTAACTCTTTTTAGAGACGAGACACATCTTTATAAAGGCTTTTTCCCACCTATAGCCCATTTCCCTTATTCTGAAATTTCTTTGGGGGAAATATCTTCTCTTCTTACTTGTCTCAGGTGGTTGGATGGGGTTGACCATACACTTGGAGCTCCAGGATGGGCAGATGACTGAAGCCTATACAGTGCAGAGCTACCCTCCCTGGGGCATGTGTAGGAGTGGCTGGAGAAGGATGGTCACTGTTCTCTGGACTCGTTGCTATGAGGATGTGAGCACCACTGATAGATAAGTCTCCCTGGAAAGAGTAGAAAGGAAAGCAGATCTGAGAGATAGGGAGACTGGACCCTAAGGTATCTTTTGAGTTCCTGGATTCAACTGTCCCTGTCCTAACCCAGGGCTCTGGGTTACATGAGCAATTTAATATCTTTATAGGATTTGGAAACTTCAGGGTTTTTTTAAGTCCCATCTTCAAATATCAGTATTTTTGGAAGGCCTGCTATGTTTATGGTGCTAAAGTCTGACTGCAGGAAGCTTATTAATTGGGAAAATAACTCTCACAAGTATGAAAGAATTAGAAAATATGATGATGGCTGTTACAGAGAAGGGAGATATCAATGTGATCCAACAGCTTTGGGAAGGAGGTGGGACATAAGCTGGAATATGAATTTATGTATAATCCATACTTCATTACTTTTTATATTTTAAGTAAGCTCCATGCCCAGCATGGGGCTTGAGCTCATGACCCTGAGATCAAGAGATATATACTCTCTGGACTGAGCCAGCCAGGCACCCCATACTTCATTCTTTTTATGAAAGATGTCAGAGAATACAGGCACCTTGTATTTAGAGCAACACTAATACACATCTGTTCAAATAAATTAATGTTCCAATTCTTAAGCTACTCACTTGGCAGGAAAAACAATTTTATTCCCCATTTTAAACAGAAGGAGTAAAAGGACACAAGAAAGGGAGGATGGAAAAGATATATTTTTTTAAATTTATTAAAACACAATAGTTGTAGTAGTATAGTGGTAATGGTAGTAATGGTAGTTGGAGGAGAAGGAATTGTAATAGTAGTGAAAATGCTAGTAATGGTAGTAGTAATGTGGTAATGGTAGTAGAAATAATAACAGCTGATTCTCATTATTTACTTCATTCTGCCTCTTGGGTGGCTTATATAATTCTCACAAGAGCCCTAGGAAGTGGCTGTCATCCACATCTTCATTCTGTATCTGAAGCCCAAGACAGAGTGGTGAGAAGCTGGGGTCAAGGTCACAGACCCCAGTTTAAATCCACCCCTACCTGATCTCAGAACTTGTGCATTTAACCACCACACTCTTCTGCCCCACTTCTGATTCTAAAGTGTCAATCTCCAGTATGTGTAGAGATACTTCTGCAGGTGCACTGAATGTTCCAGACCTTAACTGGAAGTCACCTGAGATGGTTTCTGAAGGCACATCTGGGCTCCAGTGACACCAGGAGCAGGCCCTGTGAATGGGGCCTTGTTGGTAACAAGCAGCCCTGTCTCTTCTGGAGAGTGGGTTCTCAGTCTTAATTCTTTCATCTTAATATATACACATTTACTATCTCATAAGAATTGTTTTTGCTAAAGAAGTTTGGGCACAAATGCCAGAGAAATGGCTCATCACCTTTCTTCAAATTTGAATGCTTTCTGGAGCACAGTATATGTGAGAAATACACATTGAGCAGGGAAATGGTGTTTACAAACATCTCTTACCAAGTGATGCTGACAAAATATAATTGAATTCCCTCTTTAGACTTTATTTTTGATCTCCTTAATGAGCATTTCCAACTTCACTGTGATTTTTAGGTTCTGATTCTAGTTCTAGTATGTGACAAATAAAACCAGAGGAAATGCATTAAATTGGATTTGTAATTGCCCAGCTATCTTGGTGGCTGTCTCTTGCAATTAGTTTTAATACTGTCAGTAATGAGGTTTGGGTCTAGGAATCTGTTTTACACTCTCGGTGGTTCTCCAGACCAGTGATGGTGGGGTCTTTCATGTTGACAGACATGGCCTCCCTGCCCCTGTGTATTTATCCCATCTCCAGAATGTGAAAAACCTTGGCCCATAAGGCACCCTATTCCTAAGCCAAGGTGTATAGGGGAGTCAATAGGAGAAAATATTTCATGAGATGAAACAAGCTGGTTGAAGCCAGAAAGTACATGACTTTATGGCTCCCCAATATATTGGCTTGTGTGTGACCTTGAGCACCATAACCGGGCCTCGTTAAGCCTCAATTTCCACTTCTGCAGAAAGGAGTAGAATAGGACTCATCTCCTGGGGCTGCCGGGAAGATGAAATGGGTCACACTGGGCACACAGTCAGCAATTGGTAGAGATAAGTTGCGATCATGCTCAGTATTATTTTTATTGCAGGAGCATGGAGATGTGAGTTTTTCAGGTCATCACTTAGGACAAAGATGCTGCCTTTTGCTTCTACTGAGGCGCCTGAAAGCCAGAGCCAACTGATGACTCAGGGATGTACCCAGCAACAAATACCCGGGAGGGCAGAAACGTTTCACTCCCACCGTGACTGGGGGCATGAGTACATGACTAAAGGGGCAAAAGCCCATCATTGTGTGAATCAGAGTACCACCCAGGGTGTGCAAACAGCTGCCTGGAAAATTGCCCTTTGTCTGTAGCCTGCAAACCCATGTGTCCTTGTCAGTGTCTCCTGTGATGGTTTTAAACTTCCAGAAGGCACCTCTTCTTTTTTCTGAAAGCAGACCAAATCAAATATATATATATATAATGAATGTATAAATAAATAGTCCTTTGGGTACAGTGCTCAGCAAACAAGAGCTCAGCCAATAAGACTATGGCTGATGAGGTGAGTTAGAAAAAAAAAAAAATCTTAAGTTAATTAGGAAGGTTCTATGAACTGAATTATGTCTCCCCCAAATTTGTGTATTAAAACCTTAACCCCCAGTGTGATATATTTAGAAATGTGGCCTTTGGGAAGTAACTAGATTTGAATGAGGCCATGAGAGTAGAAGCCATCATGATGGGATTAGGGCCCCAGAAGGAGGAGGAGCAAGAGCTTGCTCCCCGCTACCCCCACCACATGAGGAAGCATAGAGAGGGCAGCCATCTAGAAGCCACAGCTTCTCACTGCAGCTCTCACCACAACCCACCCTTGCCTGTGCTTTGATCTTGGACTTCTAGCCTCCAGAACTATGAAAAATAAATTTTGGTTGCTTAAGCCACTCCATCTATGGTGTTTTGTTACAGCCTCCCAAGCTAAGATAGGCGGGTTCTCTGCAGTCACCGGTAACAGCCATAATCCCTGACTTGCGAGGAGAGAGAGAGGACCTGGAGAAGAATGCAGCGTAGGAACTGGAGCAGGGGATCCCGACCTGGCCCTTCAACAGCCCAGCCCCAGGATGGGGGCCAAGACCCTGGGTTTTTAAAGTAAGTCATCTAGTTGCTCCAGGAGTATGGCTGGGTGAGAGCCCGTTCCATCTGACTAGAGGACACAACTGACCCCGAGTACAGACTCTGCCAGCCTTGTGGCCTCTCTCAAGTGGTTTATCCACATCTTGGAGAGACTTTGTGTCTTCATCTTGTACAGGAGGAATAATATAATAGTAACGTAATGTTTGTTGGGGCCCACCACTTTCTAGGTAGTGTATGTGTGTACTGCACATTATCTCACTTAATTCTCACAGCCAACTTTATTTTTACAGTGAGGAAAATCGGGGGGAGAGAGAGACTAAATGCCTTATTGAAAATCCCACAGCTGGCAAATGTGGAGTTAGACACAAAATGCAGGCTGATCAGATACCAGAGCTGCAGTTTTCGTGGTTTGTTATGTTAATTTTCAAGTGCTGAGATTGGTGGCCGCCATGAAGTTTTTGTTCACTAAATTATAGTGGTTATTTTTATCTCAGTTGAATTAGTATCAATTGTCTTTGTCATTGTTATTTAAGACAGACCTGGGATGCAAGTCTAGGTTTCCTTACAGGTGGCCATGGATTGGCTGTGTGGGTCCAATTAAGACCGAAGTGTTTTCTAGGAAAACAGGTGCTCCTGCTCTGTCCCAGATTGAGACTAATCCTTTCAAAAGGCGGTAGAGCAGTCAATTAAGACTTCTGGTTCTGGAATAGAAAGGCTACAAGTTACTAGTCACATCATCTGGTCAAGTCTCTTCAGCTCTCTATGCCCGTTTCTCATCTACAAAGTAGGCCCATGTGATGATTAATTTTGTATATCAACTTGGCTGGGCGAAGGGGATGCTCGCGTCACTGGTAAACATTATTTCTGGTCATGACTGTGAAGGTGTCGATGGAAGAGAGAAGCACGCTCCCCAGCACAGGTGGGCATCATCTGATACATGGAGAGCCTGAGTAGAATAAACAGGTAAAGTAAGGGCGAATTCACTCTGCTCTGAGTGGAGACATCCATCTTCTCCTGCCCTTGGACGCTGACGCTCCAGGTTCTGGGACCTTCTTCCTTAGACTGAGACTTCCACTGGCCCCTCAGGTCTTAGGCCTTTGGGCTGAAGGACACCAACAGCTTCTTGGGTCTCCAGCTTGCAAATGGCAGATCATGGGACCCCTCAGCTTCATCACCATGTGAGCCAATTCCTGTAATAATTCTCTATCTCTGCCTTCTCTTTCTTTCTCCCTGTCTCTTTCTCATATTGATTTTGTTTTTCTGGAGAACCCTGACTAATGCATAAAACTTAATAATGATTCCCTTCTAGGAACATAGTTGAAGGAATTAAATAAGAAAATTAAATAAAACAATTCCTGTAAACCATCCAGAATGATGCCTGGTATATTAAATGCTCAGTATGTAGTAGTCAATGTTTTTTATTGTCTTTCAGGAAAGTTCTTGAACCTCTTTGGCTGACCCTGTTGCACACATGAGAAAAATTTAGGCTTAAAGCCAAACAAGCTTGCCCTTGATTTTCTCTTTCAGAACAGCAGTAAAGCTAGGGGCACCTGGGTGGCTCAGTGGGTTAAAGCCTCAGCCTTCAGCTCAGGTCATGGTCCTAGGGTCCTGGGATCGAGCCCCACATCAGGCTCTCTGCTCAGTGGGGGAGCCAGCTTCCTCCTCTCTCTCTCTCTGCCTGTCTCTCTGTCTACTTGTGATCTCTGTCAAATAAATAAATAAAATCTTAAAAAAAAAAAGAATATCAGAAAATCTGAAACACAACATGTATGACCTCATATTATGTGGTACATCTTGCTGAATTGAGGCAGGATAGTGTCTAGGGAAAGCCAAAGCAGGAATTCTGCTCTCTTGCCCAGAGGGTCATTTTCACCTTAAAAGTCTGATTAAAGGCTGTAGCTTCCCCAACCAATCTTACCCCCTGTTGGGCTGGGATTGAATCACATTTTCATTGTATTTGGGAGTAATTGACTCCAAACACTACATGAAAGTCTCCTGTATGTAGGTACGTGCAGGCATATACATGTAGATGGGTATCTCTCCATGAACGGAGATGTGCATCAAAGATTTGGAAACCAGAGAAGTCTATGAACTGAACCAGACAAGTCAGAGCTCAAAACCCATAGAGTATGAGGCCTGAGCTGCCATCATCGGGACTGCCAGACTTTGCATCCTTAGCTTTTGTAATTCAAAGCAAAAGTCTCTTTGTTAGTGATTCATTACTCACAGTCATGGTTTATTGGGGATTTGCCGTGTGGCAGACACCAGGCTAAAGCCTGCATATACATCACTATTTCCTCTAACTGCACTGTGAGTAAGGGCTGTTCTCTCCTATGGGGAAACCAGGAAAGGCAGGCCTGCCTGGACACTAAGTAATTTACACGAGGTGGTCCCACAAAAACATGGCAGAGCCTGGAAATGAACCCATGAGTTGTTGGGTGCCGTATCCATGAAACACGAATTAGAGTCTTCTCAGAAAGTTTTCAGATTCAAGATTTTTCGAGTTTACTTTATTCTAGAGTGATATCTGTTATTATACGCAGAGACCCTTTTCTCCCCAATATGGCAACAGGCCTGTGTTTATTGCAAAAGTTAATGAATTGACTGGAGTCACCTGACAAAAATTGGCTGTATAGACAAGCTTTGCCCAAACACAGCTATCGTTTCCAGAGAGGGCCACTCACCGTGCCAATATCTAAGAAGATATCATTTCTCTATACGGACCCACTAATGGGAGAGCTGAGCAATCACCTGGAAAATGCAATCGATGCCAGCAGGCAATAAGAATAATTTAAACCTATAAACTCCTTCCCCTCCACTGCAAGGTTTGGTGTAGGGTTTTCTTTTCCATATTTTTGTTTTGTTTTCCATTGGCTGAGCTTTCCAAATAATTGTTCCATCTGTCCACTTCACTTTGCCTGAGTAATCACAGCCCGAGGGGAGTTAGAAGTCAAACGTCAGACATGCAGGGAAAACTAATGCGTGGAAGGCTGTGGGAAGAGAAATCATTGTCTGTTCTCCTTCCCTGCAGCTGGGCCAGGGATCTGGAAGGAAATTACAAGCACCAGTTGCCCCAAGGAGGAAGCTACAGTTTAGGAATGGGGGTAGGGAAGCCATTTGGGGTACCCCATTGTAGGCAGTGCTGGGGCCAGGATCAAATGTGCTTAGGGACTGAGGAGATCATAGCCAAGCCAGGGATGGAAAGCAGAACACTTGTAATAGCTTTTTACTGTGCCATTTACTCTGTGCTGTCCTTGGCTGGACTTTGTACGTGTTTTATTATTTTCACCCTCTCAATAGCTCTGTTTCCTAGATAAGGAAACTGAGGCTCAGCGAGGTCACATAACTCGCCCAAGACCACACAGGTAGTAAACAGCAGAACCAGAATTTGACGTAAATCTATCTTAATCCAGAGCCCCTGCTGTTAGCCTCTGCTGCTGGCTCTTCTTAACCAGAGTGCTCACCAAAGGTAAAAGCAGAATAAAAAGAGCCCAGATTATAAGAGCCTCATTACTATTTATTTTACATCAAGATATTTTACATGCAGTAGAAGTGAAAACAAATAGATCCTCCATTTAGAGGCCACAGAGGGGTTAAGTAACTCACTGAGCCACAAAGCCAGCAGATAATTTAGTGGAGGATTTGAACTTGGGTCTGTTGAACCTGCTCACAGACTGTAATGTACAGTGCTGGGCAGCCTCCTTTCTTTCCTGTCGACTTCCCATTAAGGTGACTCAGCTCCATCTTTTATAATCTACGTTCCAAACCATGAAAGTAGATTTTTAAAAATGCTGTATTAAAAAAGGTTGAACAGATTTCTAAAATATAAGGCTTCCTCCAGCATCTAACCTGCTCATGATGTCCCATGTCAATACTGAAGGAAGGGACATGAGAAGAACACCCCCAACTTACTTGACTGTGAAACAGTTTTTCTCAGCTAAAGGTTGGGCAGGTCTGTCTTCCACAGTTAAGGCTTTACTGCTTTATCCTTGCCTCTGTTAGCAGGATTGAGGGTTTTTAAAACACCAGCACTTTATACCGTTGGCCGCCAAATACCTAAATCTTTGGTCCCCTGAACTGCCAAGTGGGAAAGTGATGAGATCTCTCCTAGCCACCCTCACTTTCTCTTCAGAGCCCCCACACCAAGTTCAGTCTTCGATGTCCTTAATGAACCATCTCTTCCCAGGTGCATTCATTCACACAGAGATCATTCCAGTCTTAACACATGACTAGAAAATAATGGATTCATTTCTTAACCCATCCTATTAAAGGCTTCTTGACAAGGGAAGGTGAGTGCAGAGAAAGGCTTCTTAGTGTTGGAATTTTAAGCATGAAGATCAGCTTCTCTTGCGGATTGGGGTGCAGGTTCCTCCTGGCACTAAAGTGTGGGCCACTGCCGGCCCCAGCTGAAGAGAAAGCTAACTCTTGTATGAGTCTTTCAGGGTATGACGCAGAAGCACAAAATCACGTGACTAGAATGTTCTGGTGAGTTGCATGAGACCAGGGAGCAACCCTAGAATGAATTTTCAAGTTGATGTATATGGAAAACTTGACTTGAGGCAGCCACGGTGCCATTTAAAATTGGGGAAATAAATCTACAGTATTTTATTTTGGAAATGTGTTTCCTTTATATTCTCCCAAATTCCGTAATAGTAAAACAAACAAAAAAACAACAGCATTTGAATATCTTAAAATGAAGTAAAGCTACAATTTGAGCCAAAGAGAAGAAGGCACTGTATCTGTATCCTCGTGGGTCATTCCACTGGGACCATGTTTCGGCTCTCTACCCGGAAGTTTTCATTGACCCAGATCCGACCACACATTGGTATTGGGAGGACTCACTGCTTCATGCTTTCCTCCATTCACCCATTCACTAGTTACAAAGTGCTGTCCACAAACCTGGCATTGGTCTTGGTGCTAGGAAAACAGTGGAGATAGACAGACACAGTCACTTCTCTCAGGGACCACACTCCATGGGGGCGAAATGGATGTCAATAAAAACCATGCATCCTATCAAATAAGATAGCTTTGTCCCAGAGTTAGAAGTCATAGCAAGGCAGGTGGTGGTATGTGATCCCTATTTTACTGTCTAGCAGCATCAAAGCATAACACCTACAAAATACCTCCCACTCTCCTCCTCCCCATCTCAGTTAATGGTAAGTCCATTCTTCCAGTCATTTAGGCCAAAGATATCTTGGTGTCCCCCTTTGTCACTGTCCTTGCATACCTAGCATGCAGCACTGCTCACAACTTGCTGTGCTCCCATTCTCATCTATTTCTCCCTTGGATTATGGAACTAGCCTCTTAACTGGCTGCATTTCTGTTTCCACTCTTGTTTTCTATATAGCAGCCAAAGGGACTTTCTTTGCTTAAAACTCTTTATTGATTTCTCATTTCATTCAGAGTAGAAGTTAAAGTCCTGACAATGTTCTTAGCGTTTCAGCCCTCTCTGATCTGCCTGCCAACGTGGCCTCTCTGTCCTTGTTGCCTCCTGCTCCCTCCGTGGTCCCACAGTGTTTCCTTAATGATCCCCCAACACACAGAGCACTTACCGGTCTTTGGGATTTTGTGCAGACCATTCCTTCTCCCTGAACGACCTCTCTTAGCTGTCCATCTTACTCACTTTGTGTAGGACTCTCTTCTTAGGTCACTTTGTTAAAGGGGACTTCCCTGACCCTTTGTAAACTAGTTTCCCCTATGGATTTTATCCTCCTTAGGCAGCTTCTTTTGGTTTTACAGAACTTACCACAAGTTAACCAATTATGCATTTATTTCGCTGTGTATCTTCCCACCTCCAAGAATGTCAGTTTCATGAGAAAAGCTACCTTGCTTTTCATCCCCCACAGCCTTGAACATAGCTGGTTCTCAATAAATATTTCTGGAACACTTTATTAGGTGAATAAATGATGCCATAAGAAATAGCATTTTATCAGCCCTAGAGCTTGGAGAAATGGCCCAGTTCCCGTGACATTCTGCTTACTCCATCTTTCCTACCATTGTAATTGTTCTTCCTATGATTTATAATCGACACATCTTCTTTTGCACAAAGCTGGAGGAGACAGAAAGTGGGATATGCGCTGCAGGTTGACCTCTCCCTTAGCAGCTCCTCTCCCGGGTGATGGTCCTGAATCTAATTCACTGGGATTGTTTGGCCGTTGAACCATGTTGTCTATTGTTGTCGGGCTCTCCCCACACCTAGTTGATTCAGGAGACACTTTCTAGCAGCCTGCACTCCAAGCAGAAAAGAGGTTGGGAGCTATGTGACCTGAAAGAACAAGCATGAGGGGAGAAACTCAGGTCATCAAAGAGTAAACTGTGTTTCCTTTATTTTTTTAAATTTTATTTTATCTAAATTCAATTAATTAATATATAGTTGATTATTAGTTTCAGAGGCAGAGTTCAGTGGTTGATCAGTTGCATATAATGCCCAGTGCTCATTACATCATGTGCCTTCCTTAAAGCCCAGCCCTCGGCCCTGAGGCACCGCCCCCCCCAGCAACCCTCAGTTTCCTATAGTTAAGAGTCTCGTACAGTTTGTCTCCCTCTCTGATTTCATCTTATTTTATTTTTACCTCCCTTTCCCTATATCCTGTTTTGTTTCTTAAATTCCACATATAAGGGAGATCATATGATTGTTGTCTTTCATTGACTGACTTATTTCGTTTAATATCCTCTAGTCTCATTTATGTAGTTGCAAATGGTAAGGTTCCTTTTTTGATGGCTGCATAATATTCCATTGTATATATACCACATCTTCTTTATCCATTCATCTGTTGATGGACATCTAGGTTCTTTCCATAGTTTGGCTATTGTGGACATTGCTGCTATAAACTTTGGGGTGCACGTGTCCCTTTGGATCACTACATTTGTATCTTTAGGGTAAATACCCAGTGGTGCAATTGTTGTATCATAAAGTAGTTCTATTTTTAACTTTTTGAGGAACCGCCATACTGTTTTCCAGAGTGGCTGCACCAGCTTGCATTCCCACCAGCAGTTTAAGAAGGTTCCCCGTTCTCTACATCCTCACCAATAGTTGTTTCCTGACTTGTTAAGGTTAGCCATTCGACTGGTGTGAGGTGGTATCTCGTTGTGGTTTTGATCTGTATTTCCCTGATGTCAAGTGACATAGAGCATTTTTTTCGTGTGTCTTTTGGCCATTTATTTGTGTATCTTCTTCGGAAAAATGTCTGTTCATTTCTGCCGTCCATTTTTTTTTTTTTTTTTTTACAAGTAAGTACCAAAGATCTTTATTCTCAGACCTAATGTTCAACCTGTGACTGCAGATAACATGTCACTATTTCGAGAACACCTTCATTCTTTCCAAGTCTTCAGCCATAAGGTTATACCTTTTTCTCATCATAACAAGATAAATGAATGAGATTGAAAGAGGATTAAGGAGATACACTGAAGATAAAAGCAAAGGGGAACAAACATTTTACAAGTTTATCATCCCAGCTACCCTAAAGATTAAGTTTCAGATTTACAAGAGTAATGACAGAACCGCATGATTTCAGTGAAAACCAACACAAGTTAGATCTTTAAAAAAAGGGGTGGGGGTGGGAGAATCAGTTCAGAAATACTAAGTCAGGCAAGCATGCAAACTTCAGAGTATAAAAAATGCAAGGCCTGGTTGTCCAAACAAATATATCCCTCAGAAGAAGGTGGTTTTAAAGATGCTTAACAGAAACAAATGAATTAAAAGCTGAAAGGGACACTTCTCTGAATTAGCAGACCAATTCCCTCATTTTTTAAGTGAGGAAAGAGGGTAGACAGTAATTAGAGAGGCTCACATGGCTAGATAAAGAATGTACATAGATTTAATTCCCGGTGCTATTTACTACATACATCTAAAATACGATAAATATCCAGAACACATTAAGCCCACCAATTAAAATGACAAATACACGGGGAGGAGGTGAATTAATACAGCACAGCAGCACTTCTCACATCATATTTAGAGATTAAAAGGAAAAAAATAATCTCTCAAAGATTTTAATGCTCAGTTTTGATAGACTCCATCCAATTCTTTAATGTAGAGCAAATGTACAAGCTTAAAAAAAACGTGCATTCTTCAGCTTTCTCCTATACTTTTTCGGCCTATCTTTCAAAACTAAGCACTGAGAATTTTTAACCTAAGTAATGTGATGTTATATGTACACTTTAATTGCACGTTTTAGGAATAAAATCCATGATATTTTGGTAACTCCGTGTATTTATATAATGAAAAGCTTTCTATCAAAATACATTTTTCACTGGGAAAAATAAATAAAACAGATGAATGGATCTACACAAAGTAAAAATTAACTTTGGTAGATTTCAGTGTAGGACAGTCCATAACAAGCGTATTTGCCCTTTTTCCCCCAGAGCTGCTCATCTTCCAACTTAAGATTTTAAAAATATTTTTGAGATTATGTTGACATGTTCTCATTCCACATCATCTTCAGCCAAGCTCTGAGCACTTACAATTCTCTGACTAATTGTTGGAAGCTTGGTCAGAAGCATCTGGAACACTGGTGGTGGGAGAGTCTGCTGTAACACTTGCAGCAACTGCTGTGGCTGTCCACACACAGCAATTGCATTTGTCAGATGGTCTCCACCTTTCTCATATTCCCCGTGGGCTAGCAACTCTTCCCCAAGTTGTATTTCTTCAAGGAAGAATTTCTGAACAGCTTCAGCATCTTTAAGGTCAGGTAACTTGCAAAGTCCGGCTCTCTCCTTGGCAAGCTTTTGTTTGTTTCTTCGTTCTCCAAGCCTGTTCTTGAAGTTGGGGTCACTCTGCCTCTTGCCGTCGAAGTAGATGCAGTACCCGATGAAGAGAGCCCCGCAGATGCCGGCGGCCATGGCGCTGTTCCGGCCCACCATCTTCCCACGGCCCAGAGGCAGGAGGGAGCGGGGCGGCGGTGGGGCCGGCGAAGAAGCTGTTGGCCGGGAAGCCGCGGACCACGCGGCTGCGACCGGACGCTCGCCCTGAGAGCTGCCGTCCATTTTTGATTGAATTATTTGTTATTTGGACGTTGAGTTTGAGAAGTTCTTAATAGATTTTGGATCCTAACCAGTTATCTGTTAAGACATTTGCAAATATCTTATCCCATTCCTCAGGTTGTGTTTTGATTTTGTCTACTGTTTCCTTTGCTGTGCAAAGGTTTTTATACTGATGAAGTCCCCGTGGTTGATTTCTGTTTTCCTTTCTTATTCCCCTCTCTCTGCTGTGCCTTCTGTACTTGGCATGTGTGTAGTTTTAAGAAAAACTTATAGGGGCACCTGGGATGTCTCAGTTGGTTAAACGACTGCCTTCCGCTCAGGTCATGATCCTGGAGTCCTGGGATTGAGCCCAGCATTGGGCTCCCAGTTCTGTGGGGAGTCTGCCTCTCCCTTTGACCTTCTCCCCTCTCATGCTCTCTCTCACTCTCTCTCAATTAAATAAATAAAATCTTTAAAAAAAAAGGAAAAGAAAAATCTGAATTTACTAATTTACCTTTGCTAATGAATCCTTTATTTACCGAAAGAACACTGAGATGACTTTTAACAAGCAAGCTTCTACCATAGACATAGGATCGAATTTGGGTCACAGAAATACCATCTGCTTTTCAAAACATCAGCACCTAACTGGAGAAGAAAGGAGATGGGAAGCCTGAGTTTAGTCTCATCAGACCTGATTTCCAATAATAGCTTTGTCACACTTAGCCATATGACCTTGGGCAAGCCCCTTCACCAGTCTGTGCTTAAATTTTTTTTTTTTTTTTTTTTTTTTTTTTACTTATAATCACTTAACCCATGGGGCTATTGTGGAGACTATATGATCTGTGCTTCTTTTGGGCCAAGCATGAAGCAGAGCCTCAATGTTAGTAGCTGTAGGGCTAGAGAACATGTGTAATGTGTAAAGGGAATTCAGTGGTCATGTTTTTCCATTTCTGTACGCATGTTCCTGCTACATGTGCATATCTCAGCGGGTATATATGTTAAGTGCAATTGTCACTTCCGTTTATAAGAAGCTAGTATTGGGCACGCTTACCTCCTGGGCTCTGGGTGGCTGCCAGGGGCTGCCCTAGGATCCTGGAACACATTCAAATGTCTATCCCCTGCAGTATTTTCTATGGCTGCAGATTGTGAGTTTTTGCTTTCTCTTTCTGTTTGCTGTCGGAGCATTATTGTAGCTTCTCACCTGGCAGATTCTAATTGCATCTGCCTTTTTTCCATAGCAAGGAAAGAATGTTGAGAATGGAGGGGAGTGAAGGACAAGGATAATAAGTGAGGCTGTACCTGCTTAGCTGACTGGATTTCCCTCCTTTGCATTCTGATGCGGCACTGTTTGATTTCCCTGTTTGCAAATGGGTTTATTGTTTCCCATCTTGCCAACTTTTTGATCATTTTCTTTTATCAGCAAGAAAAAAAAAAAAAAAACCAAAATTTCATTTGCCATAGAGTTTAATTGAATTTATGGCAGCTGTCACAAAATAAAATAAAAACCTCACAAATAAGAATAGGGAATCCTAGGATTCAGTTACTTAACTCTGAAGTTGTAAAAGAATTCTTCAAGGCATTTATTTGCAAATTGGACTCCATTTGCATGTTTCATAAGCATAATACAAATGCATTATTTATCAGGTGGTCTAGGCGTGTGTTGAAATGAATGGTTGCAAATTCAGCCTTCACTTAAAAATCCTCATTGTAAATCCATTCCCCCCAGCCTGTAGGAAAATTAGGCTTTTCAACTCCACTTTTCCTGATCTATTCAAAATTCTCAAGGCTCTACACTGTGAATGATCTTTCTTAGCTTTGCTGTCCTGTGGATTTGAAGAGAATGGTGTCCAATGTATAAAATCACAAAACAATTTTAGCCGTCCAAATTTCCTGCTCCCATCGGGCTATGTTCAATTTATCCTTCCCTTTATAGTAAGACGAGCCCAAATAGGGGCTTGGAAGCCTGGAAGCAAAAGTATGATCTCATACTGAGATGGTGTCATTTGTCAGAGACTCAAGACTCAGGAGTTTCAGGCCTTGAAAGCACGTCTGACCTTTATGTACAGGCCTGGGAAGAAATCCAGTTTAAGCTGGTACTGGTTGTCATTGCTCTCAGACCCCATGAGCCAGGGAAAACCTCTCCCGCCAGATCCAGGGCAATCGATGGGTCAATGACTGGCAGAGGAGAAAACAAGATTAAATGAGCAGGCATCGTTTGGCTTTTTGCTACTTGTGCTTTATAATTCACTAACCAGTTTAAGGGAAGCAGTGCAGTAAATATGACAGCTCTTTTTTTTAATATGTTGCCCTCTTTGGGGAAATGTAATTATAGACAGGAAGTGCTGCAAATGGAGGAGGATTTGCTAAATCATCTATCAAGCCTTCTTTTTGCAAGACGTTTTTCTTTAGGAAAAGGCACTTCCGTCCTTGTATAGCCGATGATGTTGCCTGTGTTATAGGGGGAGTGACACTGGTACAGTGACAAAGCACTGGCCCTATATGCTGGCTCCCTTCTGATTACTTCTCTTATCATGTTTCTGAGGTCTGGTTTTAATTTTTTGGGAAGAGCTTTCAATATGAGAGTAAAGGGCTTCTTTTCCTTCTATTCTAATTCAATTAAACGATCACCTCCTGATCTTTTAGTAGGTGCCAGGAGGTGTTTTTTAAGACACAGGTCTTGCCCTTGATGAATTCAGAGTCTATACACTGAAGTGTAAATAGAATTATAACGTAGTGCTAACTGTGCCTTGATGCTTGACATTTTGGCTAATGGTTGAAAGTTGTGAGCCAGAAGTTGAGGAAAATGGATTGTCTTGAACTGATTTACCTCTTAAAATCTAAAAATGACTCCTGGGTTTTTATTGTGAAAGAAATAAAAATTATTGTGCAGTTACACAGAGATAACATCCTTTTTCCCACTTGTGTATGGAGGATTGGATTCAGCTGTAGCTGAATAAAGAGTAGCTCCCACAAATCAAGGTTTTGCTTTGTTTTGTTTTCCACCATGAAAAGTCAGAGACAGACAGTTGCTGTGTTGGTTCAGTGGCTTGACGATACCAGGGTCAAGGACTCTTTGATTCTCTGTCTTTGAGCTGCCAGAAGGCTTCAATAGCTCCTGTCATCACATATTGTTTCAGAAAGGAAAAAGTGGAGCCCTGGTAAATGGGAGAAAAGCAGCAGGTGTATCATGAAACTCAAAATCTTTCCACGTACTCCTAGCAGAAGTGGTCAAGAGTTATGTGGGCAACCTTAGCTGCAAGGGAGTCCAAGATTGTAAGTATTGTTGTTGTTTGTTTTTGTTGTTTAAACAGGAGAATCTGTTAATACTTAGAAGGAACAGATGGATATGACATAGGCAAGTTCCTGACACACCATTTTGCCATAAGTACAAAGTAAAGATACAGAGTGGAAGAGGTAATGATAAACTATTCAAGGAGATGGAGTCTGCTGTGGGTAGTGGGTTTTGGTGTAGAAACAATAATCTTGTTGTAAGCCAGAACTATATCATAAATGGTTTTGATGGTGTACTTTCAAACTTAGTTTTATACGAGTAAGATTTTGATCACCTGCCTAGTGTGACAGATTAAGAATCAAAATACTCATTATCTCTGGATATAGTCTTCTATGGCAACCTAAATTTCTGCTCTCAGGAATTCTGTAAGAATTTTTTAAAGACTTTCTTACAGTGCTTTTGGTTATAAGTAATAAAGTAGTAACTCATGAACAATTGATATTATTGGTTAACATTGTCTTTTTCAAAACATGGTCTGAGGGAGTGGTATGCAGGATTAGATGCAGCTGAGGTCATGGGGATGCTAGGATGCCACAGCGGGAAGCCAGGAACTTCTTAAGACCAAAGAGTGTTTTGATTGGTTGGAAACATTAGCTGGCCAAATAATTCTGAAAGTACCTGATAGAAGAGCAAAGGGTTGCGGAATATAAATATAGCCTGGTATAGTTCTATTCTTTTTTTTTCCACTAATGACTGGCTGTATGGAACAAAACATTCAATGGTTTAAAAAAAAAAAAAAGGTGAAGAAAACAGATAAACCTGGCCCAAATATCAGTTCAGTGCTCATTGCAGATCTACTGAAAGAAGATCCTCAAACCTGGAGAAACCCTACAAAAAATGTTGCTCTGGTTTATTGGACTTTTGATTCTGACCAAGATGGAATAATAGGGACTATATGTACACTCATTTCTGTGACCAATAACCAAAGAATAAGACAAATGAAGCAATGGCTTTTGAATCAATTTAGATATCAATGAAGACAATGAAGGACAGTGATCTCTCAGGGGAAAAAAAAAATCAGCCCCATAATTGCTTCAGCTTACTGCCTTGAGGGATTTCTCAGGCTATGGCATAGAGAAGAGGACCGCAGGCAGATCTGAGAATATTCTCTGAGTTGAGGAGAGGAAGCAGAGAGTCAGAGAGACCAGGGAAGCTATAATTTGTAGGACAAGGAACAGGAAAGAAGAGATATGCACAGAAAGGGAACACCAGGAATGTTGAGAGGCTCCACATCAAGTACTCAGCAGAGTACTGATCAGTGTATACCTGTGAAGAAACTATAGGAGCCACCCAAGAGGGTTATATTGAACAGTACCCAGTGCCCACACAGGACCAGGAATTAGTACCTGTTTCCAACTGCCAAACTACAACTTCTTAATTCACATGATACTGTGCAAAGTACCCAGAAAGGTGTGGCTCAGTAATGAGAATAATTAGCCTGAAACTAAATTAAGCTCTGGTGCTGCTTAATAAATCTTAAAAGAAAGACCTGAAGAGATCACACTGTTTCCAACTTAATTGTCTCCCAGGAGAAAGACAAAAAATATACTTAGAGGAAAACAAAAATACACACATACAACACACAACAAGTTGAGATTCACAGTGTCTGTCAAAATAAAAAATTACCAGGCCTGCAAAGGAGAAGGAGAATACAACCCATAATGAGGAGGAGAATTAATTGAAACTAATGCAGAATTGACATAGATGTTAGATTTAGCAGACAAGCACTTTAAGGCAGTCATTATAATTCTGTTACATGCATTCAAAAATTAAGGTGAAACATGGAAGAAATAAAAGTCTGCTCAAGACCAGAGATAAAGGGAAAATTTAAAAGCATCCAGAACAGAAAAGACATATACAGAAGAATAAAGATAAAATGAACATCAGATATGTTGTAGATAACAACAAAGCATCATCTTTAAAGTACTGAAGCACAAACCTTTGTCAACTTAGAATTCTATACCCAGTTAAAATATACTTAAAAAAATTTCAAACATACATTTTCAAACATACCATAACTGAAAGAATTCATATCCAGGAGACCTGTACTATTAAAAATATTAAAGGAAGTTTTCAGGCAGAAGGAAAATGATACCATGTGCAAATATAGAAGTGAGGAAAGACATTAAGGGTGCTGGAAGTTGAAAAAAATAAGGTACCAGAAGTTGTTACCATATGGTAAAGTGAAAGCTTTTTATTATTATTTAAATCACGGTAAAAGATAATTGATTATTTGAACAAAATAATAAAGTATGAGGTTTATAACATGAAAGTAGACTATGGAGGAACAATATCACGGAATTTGGGTGAGGAGAAATAGAAATATACTATTTAAGGTTTTGCACTATGTGTGAAGTGGTGTAAAATCACTAAATGGCAGACTGATAGTTTAAGTATACTATAAAGCCAGTAGCAACCATTAGAATAGCAAAACTAAAAAGTGTAACTCAATACTAAACTAGCTGAAATGACATCATGAAAATATCCCACAAAGCAAAAGAAGGCAGTAAAAGTGGAGAAAGAAAACAAAACCCAGAAGAAAACAAATAGGAAATGACATAATAGATTCAAAGTTATTTCAGTAAGCACAATAATTGTGAATGTTATAATCATTCCAATTGAAAGGCAGAGATTTTCAGACCGAATTTAAAAAAAAAACAAAACAAAAAAACCGAAGTATAGGCTGTCTACAGGAAACACACTTTAACACTAAAGACAAAAATAGATTGACAGGATTGGATGCATGGGTGAGAAGTAACAATTGTCCTCTTACTTTTGCATATGTAATACAAATATTTGCATCAATCTGGAGGATATTTGGCACCTTCATTTCCTTTGTTTTGTAAAATAATGAGGTTTCTCCATATGTAAGAGTTTCTTACACTTTGCCTCCCTCTCTGTTTTTATCTTACTTTATTTTTCCTTCCCTTCCCCTGTGTTCTTCTGTTTTGTTTTTTAAATTCCACTTATGAGTGAAACCATATGATGTTTGTCTTTCACTGACTGACTTATTTTGCTCTTAATTACAGAGAACAAACTGAGGGTTGCCGGAGAGGAGGTGGGTGAGGGCATGGGCTAAATGCATGATGGGTATTAAGGAGAGCACTTATTGGGATGAGCACTATGTTTTATATGTAAGTGATGACTCACTAAATTCTACTCCCGAAACCAGTATTATACTATATGTTAGCTAACTTGAATTAAAAAAAAAAGAGTGATGTTTCCAGTGAGGCATCTTGCAATATTATTACCTATTTGAGAGTGTAAAACTCCTTTTCTTTGTTCAGCAAATGAATTCTGAGGATGCAGGATCAAGAAAGTGATAAAGAGTGAGTAGCTGTGCTCTGTCCCAGACAGCCCAAGATTTCCTCACTCGTGTGCTGGATTGCCTCCATGGATCCCTGCTGATTATATTTTCCTTTTAATCAGTCCAAGAAGCCACTTTCTTCCACTTCCTTTCTCTTTCTTCCATCATCAGATGGACTTCTAAAAGAGTTTAGCCAGTTAACAATTTGCTTGACTGTCGTTTGGATTCATCCAGTGAACTAAATATAGTGGGCTCCATCCAATGATGATTTTAGTGTAATATCTCTAATGGTTGATTCACTTTGGTGCAAAGAAAAGGAAACATTTGTTTGAAAATCTGACCTATTTCTTTTTGCTGCTTGCTCCTATTTTTCATGAACTTGCTGTCAATCTGGGGACATAGAAGTAACCAGTCTCCACTAAACAGAGAAGTACTTGCTAAAGCTGAGCCATATATAAGGCACTGAGGTAGGGAGTGAAAAAAACAAAACAAAACACGAAAGTCTCTCTTATATTACTTTAAGTATGGAAAGCCCTTGTTTGTCACACTTTCTGGTGCAGCTGTGTCTCTTCTCTTTGAAATCTGGCATCTTCAATAGAAAGATTTTTAAACTAAGTTGGAGCTGGTGTTTTATCAAGATGTCCATTCATCCTGAGTGCCTGCCTTAAGTTCATGGTATTGTAACAACACACTCACAGAGGCTTGCATAATTGTAAACTCCTTCTAAGGAGCTGAAGGCACATCTACAGTTTATATTATAGTCAATTTCCAAACACATTCTTCTCAGAAAAAATTTCTCTGGGCAAGGATCACCTCTCTCTCTCTCTCCCTCTCTCTGCAGAGAGGAGCACACTGCTGATGCCAAGTCCATGAAAACAACCCTTTACAGGGGCCTCCCCATCAATAAGGAGCTTTCTTTTCTGTGTGTCCCACCCTCTGTTCATTGTATTCACACAGCCAAGTTGGCACAGAAGAGGTAGCACAAAGGCCAGCCTCAACTCTGAAGGGCCCTGCTGGGGCAGGACAAGGAGAAGAGCCTGTGCTGGGCATAGAAGCCCTGGGATCTGGTTCCAAAGCTGCTGTCAGCTCCCTGCATGGCCATGCCCCCTCTGTGCCTCTGTGTCCTCTGCTTTCAAATGAGGCAATTGGACCAAATGATCTCCAAGGTCTGAGCAGATTCAGAAATCAGCTATTACACAATTCTAGGAAGAAGACAGGTGTCTGCATTCAGTGGGTCGACCTGCTGGCCTTTCAGTAGATGAGACTCAGGACCTTCCTGAGCCATAGCTGTGGGGACAGAGAAATGAGCGTCTTCCAAGATGTTTAGTTACTGTATTTGCATCAGCTTCCTCGTAGAGAATGTTGCTTATTGACACCGTTACCATAGCAACTGGAGTGTCATTTGGCACTGGCGTTTAGGGAAGCTGTCACGGTCCGTAATTTAAGAGAAACAAATTTTCCTTCCTCACTATGTCAGCTTAATTCTTTCGGTCATCCACTTTAGCAATCAAATACACTTCCCTGAAGAGCATTCATTAAATCTAGACAGAAATCTCACCAAACCATCACCATGGGTGGTAGCTTGGAGGTAAAAGGAAGTCTGGTATAAGAATTAGAATTGTCATCTTTGTGTCCTAAGTCTGAAGATAAAATAACTCTACCATGTTGGGAGTTCTTTCTTGTTTTGGGGCTTTGCTTCCTGATATGCCAAATGGTAAAGATGGGCAATGTATTCTCTAAGGTGTCTTTTGGCTCACATATTCTAGCCAGAGGTTTGCAAATTGGTGGCACAAAGACCATATTCAGCCTGCAGATGTGATGTGTTTGCTCTGTGTTGTATGAGCCGCATGATGTTCTAATTTTAATTGATTGACACCATTAAAAAATTTGGAGTTTTCACATAATAATCTTGATTTATGGCTTCTCTTGGAAAAACCAATTAGATAAAACTAGGCTGGAATCCTCCATGGCAGTTTTCAGCTGGATCTGAGTAGCTGCTGCTCCCTTTAGACAAGGCTTGTGTCCTCCATGTCTACCATTCCACCCTTCCAGAGCTGATCACTGATTCATGTCCACTCCTCTGAGTACCCTACTCTTGGCCAGCTTTTCACATGTACATCCTAACCCATTTGACATTTGAGTTTTCACCTGCTCTTTGGCATTTTTAGGACAGAGATGGCACAGTCCAAACCCTCTTGAGATCATTGATGGCATCATTTGGCCATGATCTTGGTGGGAGACAGAAACTGGGTCCAATCAAATACTGCCCTGGACAAGAAAACCGACAAAAGCTTTGGCTGCCTTGATTTCTCAAACTAATCAGTTGAGCTCTAATCAACGGAACTCACCAGCCCAGGCAGCCTATCTCAGGGTGATGGTCAGAGCTGTCACGGGCAGCAAATTGGTCACATGATTCCTCTGTGACTCATAGCAAGTTGGTAATTTTCTATAACTTGATTTTTCAAATGTGAAATAAGTTGGTTCGACGCATAGGCAAGTTTCCTTCTAAAGCTAAAATTCCCTGACGCAATGAGAATCCCTATACAGAGACTCATCTCAGTCTGCTTAAAGGGGGGTGTGTGTCTGCTTACTGTGCAGGCTTTGTGATGAGTATAGTGCCTGCACCCAGAGTTATAACTAGTGATACAGGAACTGTGCCAGGACAAACATCAGGAAGACCCTTAGAACTGAGGTCATCACAGCTTCACCTGCAGAACTGGCAGTTGAGAAAGGGCTAGTGAGAGCTCACAGGAAGAGTAAGAACTTACCAGAGCATACCTGATGCTGAAATCCAAGGCCAGCGGTAGACATGCAAGAAGTGATCAGCAATAGACTCTAACAAATGCTGCCAAATTCCTACCTTTCTCTCTCCTAGCTGATAATCTTATTGGGACATTTTAGTCCTGTGTAGCCTTCAAGGAGACATAGGGATTTCGATAACTGACATGGGATACTGGGTTCCAGCTCAGCCCTCCAATTGCGACTACATTTTAAGTTGCGCAGGGTCTCTGGGTCTCAGAACCCTGTTAAATGGGCAGGCTGAGCTCAGCACACGGGGAAACTGGGCTTCAGACAGCCTGGGTGGAAATCCCAGCTCTGCTGTGTCCTAGGTATGACCTTGGATGAGTTACCGACACTTCCTGGGTCTGTGTTTCTTTACCTGTAAAATGGGTAAGAAGGGGATCATCTATGCAAAGTGCTTAGCACCGTACTTGACTTGTAATAACTAACTGAAAATTGCTGAGCAAATATTCTTCTTTTTTACTGTTGAACAGTTTAGGATCTTTGTCAATAATAATATCATTTATTAAGTTGCTTGATTGGGTTAAGCACTTTTAAAAAAAGATGCATATATTTGACAGAGAGAGGGAGGGGGAGGGGGAGAGGGGGAGAGAGAGTCTCAAACATTTTATTTATTTGAGAGAGAGAGAATGAATGGGGAGGGCAGAGGAGAAGCAGAGTCCCACTGAGCAGGGAGCCTGATGAGGGGCTCGAAACCAGGACTCTGAGAACATGACCTGAGCTGAAGGGAGATACTTAACCAATGTAGCCACCAAGCGCCCCGCATGTGTGCTCTTAATAGCGACCCTATGCAGCCTCCTTCAAAGGTGAGGTTACCCCCAGTGAGAAAAGCACGTGGAGCCCAGCCCCCCTTTCACATGAAGGTTTCAGTTCAGGGAAATTCTGCCGCTGACACTGGGGATGGCTACTGAGTTCTAGTTCTGTGTGCATTTTGAAAAGGTCAGTTTGGCTTTGATACTTCTTTTTTTTTCCCTATTCATATAATCATTCTTAAATTGATAGCCTTTCCCCCAATTTGATGTTGAAATATTCCTCTTAACTTTAAAACCTAGTCGAACTGATGGGATCAACCAGGCTATCAAGAAGGCGAACTGGCACCACAGCAATTGAGAAGTCCTCTGAAAAGGACTTGATGTTCTGACTTGAATACATACATTAATAAATGTATTTGTAGATATATTAGCATATGCATTCAAATTGTATACATACATTTGTAGAAACCAGAAGCCAGAAGAGCCGGAGAATTTAACCCCTCCCTCAACAAAGGTTCAGTTCCCATTTGAGACAGAAATCCCCATGCAACAAAGTAGGTCACATTTGTCAGCACTGACTCCACAGTGCTGTCAGCCCCCCGCCCCCATCCCTAACCTGTTTTTGCTTTCCTCTCCTCTGCAGTCAGCTCGGACTTTGGCAAGCAGTCAAGAAGTAAACAAGAGAGATGCAAGTTCTGAGTGTCTGACCCCTTACTGGCCATTCAGCTGGGCAAGCTGGGAAACCAGTTAAAAAAAAAAAAAAAAGTTGTCTTTCTTTTCCTCTCTCCCCTAAGGAACTGCCTCTTTCTCCTCCCTACCACCACAGAAGGAAAACAATCGAAAGCATTAGTATTCCCATGAAAAGGGGCAGTCACACAGGGTGTGACTGCAGGCCTGCGCTAGGACGCTGCCAGGGGCAGAAGGGACCAACTCCGATTGCTCCATAGTCCCGGTGGTGGCGTGGTCAGATGGAGGGGACAGAGCCGTGATTCACAGCAGGACGTGCTGCTTCTCGCAGACCGGCCCTTCTCCCAGTGCTCCTTAGGGTCTCCTCTCCAACGGGATGATACCCGGTGGGCAAGCCTCCTTTTAGAAATGTGTCTCCCTCCCTGTTGACCTGTTAAGGACAACAGGGAACTCTAACCTAAGCTGATGTGTCTCCTTGTGTTGCTTTCAGGAATTGGGACGCTCACCCAGGACACACTATGGTGCTTCAGCCAAGTGAAAGGCACCATCGAGATTGGAGCCACAGAAGGTAGGAGAAGTTTCCTCCCCTCCTTTTCTTGCCTCCTTGGGGGTTTGTGCTGGTTTCAGATTTGAAAACATTCATCTGTGTGTCCATGAATGTAAGGTCCCACACATCCCGGAATAGCCTTCTGGGCTAGAAATAGATTTAATGATTTCTTTCTACCCTTTTATTCTTTTAAAGCTTATTTTGTTCCCACCAATGAACTGAAGTGAACTTTCAGCGAGACAGGTTTGGGCAGAGAGAAAGGCTATACTCAGGCAAGTCATGTTTCAAGACTGTCTGTCAGCTCTGGAGGACTGTGAGGCCAAGCATGGCCACATGGTCAGAGGTTAATCTCTTCCTTCCATTCTCTGTTGAAGATCACTTGCTTCTCGGTAGAGGAAGCCCACAGGGAGAGTGAAGAATTCAAGTCTAGTCTTAGGAGCTGTGTCTACACTGAGTCCCAGGATCAGCATATGACTGCCTTCCTAACTCTTAGGAGATTTTCCTATTGTAGGCTTTTTACTTGGGATAATGCATCCGTTTCCCTCGTCCTGAAGAACTTGTTTCTCCATCTTTTCGCTCTCTTCCCTCATAAGCCTGAGCTTGGAGACTTCCAGAACTCTCCCAAAGGATATCTGCATTTGAAAATAGCTGAATAATAGGCAACTGGAAGGAGCTAGAATGGCCCCACTGGGTGTCCTTGGAGGGCTTGCTGTTCTAGTGGAACACAATGGGGGCGTCTGAAACAGACTGTAGGTACGGTTAACCGATGTACTGTAAGATGGGTCTAAAGCTAAGAGAAGTGAATGAGGCAGTGAAGAGTTGACAGGGTTGAACTTCAATATGGAAACTAATATGCCTATATGCATGTGGAATTTTGGCTCCTTCTGTAGCATTTTAATTCTGAGTAAAAATTATTTTGAGTAATTTGGAGGAGGTGTTTTATCTGTAATTTTGCTATACTTTATTTTTAGAAACCCACTGTAATGCGGAATACCTCCAAACCAAATGATTTCTGTTAAAAGGGTAAGAGAAGGCATAATAAAAGAAGTTAATAACTAAATCTGTAAAGTTACACTACTCTATGACATCTTCTATTTCTTAGGTGCACTATAGACTGGAGCTTTACAAACACTTCTCATAAAGCCCCTGGGAAGCAGATAAAACAGGCTTTGTTAGGCCCATTTTATGCTCATAGGATCCAAAATATTTCTGAGCACTTCTATGTGGCAGCCTTGTCCTAGGCCTTGTAGATGAAAAAGGCAAGGAGAAAAAAATTACTTATGCCCTCACTTCAGGAATTTCAAGAAATCTGCAGCTCAAGTTAACCAATGGCTTTAAATCTTGACCACAATTCAAAATATTTTCTGTTTTTTTTTTTTAAAGATTTATTTATTTATTTGACAGAGAGAGAGAGAGAGAGAGAGATCACAAGTAGGCAGAGAGGCAGGCAGAGACAGAGGAGGAAGCAGGCTCCCCACTGAGCAGAGAGCCCGATGTGGGGCTCGATCCCAGGATCTCTGGATCATGACCTGAGCTAAAGACAGAGGCTTTAACCCACTGAGCCACGCAGGCACCCCATCTTTTCTGCTTTTTAAACAATAGAGACTTCCAGGTCCCCCAAGAGCTACTGAGTTAGAAGTTCAAGGACCATGTGTTTTAATGAGCTTGCCCAGATGATTCTGATGCAGTAGGCTGACTTTGGGGACCACCAGCCTGGCTGACTTGTTCTGGATTATCCATCTCTCAGCCTCTGGACCTAAATCTTGTGTTTGTGACTGGCCCCCCACCAATTACAATGATCTGTGTGGCTACTCAGGCTCTAGCTCTTGAGTACTCACTGTGTGGTGAGGATCCTGCTAAGTGCTTGGGAGAATTAATAAGGTAATGTAGGTACAGCATTTACTACAGTGCCTGACAGTCTGAAAGTACTCTGTATTTATAAACTGTGATAAGTATCATTATAATTAGACCTTCATTCTAATCCAGTCCTCATGGAAACCTTATGAGAGGTAGGTAATTTTTATTCCCACTTTACCTATGAGGATACTGAAGCTACAGAGACACACACAAGACCAAGTTCTTTGCCAAAGGCTCTAGAGCTAATAAATGGCTGAGTTAGGTTTCAACCCAGTCTGGTGATGGGAAAACCTCAGCTCTTTAAACATTGTTCTGAAGACTGGTTCTTACTTAGTGGTTTGGAGGAAGGCCCGCCCAGGAATCTGCATTTTCCATGCAAGCTCTTAGATGATCATCCTGGATGTAGGTGAACCGAGGATGGGCTCACATGGTTGCCATGGTTGTCCATAATGAGTAAGTAGCATACTTAAGCTAACTGTTCATTGAGTCAGAATGATACTCACTGCCAACTTTTGTCAGGAAAAACCACTTCAAATGGTGAAGAAAGCAATAAATATTTTTTAAGAGGAGAATCAGATTGGATACTAACACACATATATGATATATATATTATATATATATACCATGTCTTCATATATATATATATATATATATATATATATATATATATATATATATATATATCATGTCTTCTTTATCCATTCAGCTGTTGATGGACATCTGGGCTCTTTCCATAGTCTGGCTATTGTAGGCATTGTTGCTATAAACACTGGGGTGCAGGTGCCCCTTCAGGTCACTACATTTGTATCTTTGGGGTAAATCTTTGGGGTAGTGCAATTGTGGGTCATAGGGTAGCTCTATTTTCAGTTTTATGAGGAACCTCGATACTGTTCTCCAGAGTGGCTGCACCAGCTTGCATTTCCACCAACAGTGTAAGAGGATTTCCCTTTCTCCGCATCCTCGCCAGCATCTGTCTTTTCTCCTCCTCCTCCCCTGCTTTTCTTCTCCCGCTCCTCTCCCTCCCCATTCCCCACCCTCCTCCTCCTCCTTCTTCTTTAGTTTTTATTTACTTATTTGGCAGGAAGAGAGAGAGAGAGTATGAGCAGGGGGAGGGGCAGGGGAGAGGGAGAAGCAGGCTCCCTGTGGAGCAGGGACCAGATGTGGGACTGGATCCTAGAACCCTGGGATTTGTGACCTGAGCTGAAGGCAAGACACTTAACTGACTGGACCACCCTGCGCCTTGTCATTTCTTGACTCGTTAATTTAAGCCATTCTGACTGGTGTGAAGAGATATCTCATTGTGGTTTTGATTTGTATTTTCCTGATGCAGAGTGACTGAGTATTTTTTCATATGTTGGCCATTTATTTGTCTTCTTTGGAGAAATGTCTGTTCATGTTTTCTGCCCATTTCTTGATTGGATTATTTGTTCTTTCGGTGCTGAGTTTGGTAAATTCTTCTAGCTGGTACCTTGGCAAAGTCACTTAATGTCTCTGTGCTTAAGTCTCTTTGATGCAAAATAGAGTTAATACAGACAGCCATTAGAATGGCAGTGAGTGCTAGCTGAATAAAGTTATGTGTAGATATATCATATAGGTAGATAGATATACACACACAGAGACACACACAACACATATATACCTGTCATGTGTATTTTTATATATAATTCTATATGTATATAGTATAAATATACATATAATACATATAGTATCTAGATTGCTATAAGATGCTCAGATTGCATAACCTGCTAATACTGTATTATAAAAGTAGGGCAGAGGCTAGGTGAAGTGATAGAAATAAAGATAAATACTTTAATGCAATATTTTTGAAAACTGAACTAATACAAAAAATTCATGATAAATAAAGTATCAAAATATTACATAAAGACAGAAACAGCATTACTGATTTATTTTTCCTTTACTTCAGGTTCTAATATGGCTCAGCATGGCACTGTTATTGCTAATTTAATTAAATATGTATCTTAGGTAACTGCTAATAGGCTAGTATTTTTCATATTCCAAATTATTCGGTAGGATAGTGGATAAATAATACTATGAGCCAAACACTAAACATTGAGTGAGTTTTTATTATATCCATAGCACAGCCCTAGAAAATGAAAGGGTAATAAAGATAAATAAAATATAGTTCAAATTCTCAAGGAATGCACCATTTATGGGGGGAGAGGAATTGGTACCTAAGGATTAGGCATCATATCAGTAAAAGTAATACAAAGCAAAGTGAGCTAAAAGTGCCTTGACTCAAGACTAAAGTGCTTTGACTATAAAAGAAGTAGAAATCTCATATTTTTGGGGTACAAAGATAGACTTAATAGGAAGAAGTCATTCAAGATAGAACCTAAACAATTTTTTAAAATACGACATTGATTCTTTCCCTTTTATATTACTAGAATGTATGTTCTCAGTCTAGAGAATTTGAAATAAAACTAAAAAACAATATGAAATTTCATTAATATTCTCACAATCCACAGATCAATACTGCTAAAGTTTGTGGCATATTTTTTCTAGTTTCTGGGTTATGTACATTTGTCAATTAATTCAGTCAACAAACAAGTGCCATGTGCCAGAAACTGCAAAGGGACTGGGTAATTCAATTTATAATGAACAAAATATGTATATATACACACACATACATACATACATATATATAACCAAGGTCTTAATGGAAATACTATTTTATTAATAGATATTTTATTATAATATTATTAATAGATATTTTAACTTAACGATATATAGTGACCATATTTCATATTATGAACAGTAGATATGCCCTAATTTATGTTCCTCAATTGTCATTCAGTGTTTATAATAACACTGCTATGAACATGCTTAATAGCTACCCTACATTTGTGCAGGCAAACTTACATAGTAGCCTGATGAAGAGTCTATGTTTTACAATAAAATACCTGGTTAAATTTTGGCCTTGCTTCTTCTTGTCAAAGACCAAGTTATCTCAGATTTTTCATTATTCCATTCCTAATATGGAAAATTGAGATTAAAAACATCTAGTTGAGGAATAGTTACTAGAATATAATTAGATATTTTAAACAACACAGCACATAGAAAATGTTCAGTAATTATGATTAGTTACTATGATTATATCATTGGGATATACCTCCATTTCCTATATGCTGTGTTGTTTAAAATATCTAATTATTTATATGATGTACAGGTAAGAAGAAAAATACTTTATAATGAAAGACTTAACCAGTAAGAAATGTATAAAACCAAAAGATCACCTGAGGTTTTGATGAACACTAGGAAGGATGTAAACAGGTGGCTTGAGAGAGTTGTGGAGGAAATCACTCAGTACAGGGAGCCAGGAAAAGTCTCTTTGAGAAGGTCGCACCTGAGCCAAACTCTGAAGGAATGGAATGGGCCAGTGTTCAAAGAACCATGCCTTGGTCACTGTAGGAATTAATAAAACAAGTACTCATGTAGGCCCAGCAGCATCGAAAAAACGATGTTTTCGAAACACAAAGGAGTGCCCACTCAGTGTGACAGGAGCTGGGTAAGAGAAAGCTGTGGTCATGGGCAACCTACCAAGGAGGTAGGACAGGGCTTGATCACAGGACCTTTTACCTCACAGAGTCTGGATTTTATTTTGAGAATAATGCGATTCTTTGTCCTTGAAGGAGTTTAAGGACTAAATTGATACTATTTTAATAAATTCTTAGAATTCCATTGAGAGACAGCATGACTTTATTAGAGAAGAGAAGGTAAAGACAATGAGAAGAGAAGAGATTCCAGACGTATTTTGGAGATCATGGACTGGATTTTTGGGGAGGGATATCATAAGGAACTAAGATGGCTCCCAGGTTTTGGCCTCGAGTGACTGGATGGTGTCTGGGCACCCGTTGCAGAGCCTGGGAAACCTGGAAAGAAAACATGTTTGGGCTGTGGAGAAAGAAAGACATTTTCTTCCCAACTCTGAGGTTCAATAGCTCAGTCTGTGAGACAGACTGGCAATAGGCAGATTAATAGGAGAAAGCATACACAAAATTGTTGTCAATGTTATGTACATGGAGACATCACAGGAAAAACACGAATATGCAGAAAGACACTGAGATATGAGCTTTCATACATCATCTGAACAGCAGAAGGAAGGAGAGAGGTACTCCTCTTAGAGGAAAGAAAATGACTTTTAGGAAATAGGAATGGGCCTTTTAAACAATAGATGGCAGGTGTGATAGCTTGTGGCCTAGTTTGTCCAGGGGTGGTGTCTGCTCTAGTCTTTCCCAGAATAAGAGTCCATCTTCCCTGGTTGATGAAACTTCCAGAGAGAGGATTTGTGACAGCTGAGTTCCTTTTGGAGACTCTGTCTGTAGACAGATAAGGGGAATTCTGTCAAAGCGCTCCCTACATATACTATTTTTTAAACCCTTTAGTTCAAAATAGTCAATATACCAAAGCAGCATATTTTGGACCAGCATGTCCTGACCTCCCCGAGGGAGAAAAATTATGAGCTTCATTTTGCACATATTCAGCATGAAATGTTTGTAAGACACTCGGGGGGTAGATGCCAAGAAGAAAGTTGTATCCATGAGTGTGGCTCTTCAGAGAGAGAATGGGAGTTGGAGGCAAGACTGAAATGAGGGAGGCATCAGCAGATCTGTGGTCTTTGGACCCACTGTCCTGAATGGCCTCACATACATCATGCATCCCACAATCGTCAGTGGTCTAAAGCTTCCCCTGTTTTGCTAGGGTTAGGGTGACTTCTAAGCCCGTTCACTTAGTGAAGTCCTTGTCAGACACTCACACATTGAGGGGTTCAGCATGTGTCGTTCTTGTATCCGATTTGTACAGCATGTACATTACATGTCGATTTCATCATGAAGCATTCTCCCCGGTGTTGTCACAGGGGCACTTTCAGGGGTGGAAACTGCTTACTCTGGACTTGAGATGGTGTCTTCAGATTTGGCACATGATTCTGTGGGGAAGAGATCAGAATTATCTGATGGGATTTCTGTGGCCGCCTTTCTCCTGATGCTATGATTCTAGGGTATTTTGTTTGTTCCTCAGCCTACAGTTCTGCAGTATCTGTCCATATGGGTCATTCCCCCTTACTGTTGGGCGATGATAACCATGATACCCATTCTGATGTGCTCCACAGGCATAACCTTCTCTCCTTCCCCTCCCTCCAAAAAGATGGGGCTCACATAGGGAAATGGATGAGGCATTCTATCGATTCCATTTTCTAATGAGAGAAAAATACCAATCTGGCTGCTCCCATGAGGCGTGTGCCATAGACCCTCAACAAAAAGCTGATGCTAGTGGGTGGCTTCCTTGCAAAGGGGAAGTCCTCCACCAAACACGTTTGCCGGGAGCGTCTGCTCTTTGCCCTGAGAAATGCAGGGATCTGGGGAGTCTTTCAGTTTCCCTTCAGGGATTGTGACTTTCTGCTGTTGTAAGTAAATAAATAACTAACTCTGATTGGGATGTCTCAAAGCAGTGTAAAGACTGTGACCTTCTCATTTTATAGAGAGAAGTCAGTGACTGACAAATAACCTTTCTTAGCTGTCTGTGCAACCTATAAGGCATAGAGTGATTAGAATGTTATGCCACAGATCTGAGCCTAAGAGGTAGAAAATGGAGCCTTGCTTGCTTGCTTCTCCTGCTCCTGGAGACAGGGTGTAGTGAAGGCTGTGGTAAGAACTCTAGTTTCAGGAGGAAGGGTTGTTGGTTTGGACCGAAGCTTTCTGGATCAACCAGGCCAGGCCACCAACATAAGACTATTCATCAGGCACTAATCTGAAACTGGGTTCAGCTACCCAGCTAGTGACCTTAGGTGACTGAATGATTTTCAAACCTCATTGTGCATGCAGATAATCTGGGAGGGTGCTAAAAAGCATATTTCTAGGTCCTACCCCTAGAGATTCTGATTCCCAGCAGCTGGGATGGAATAAAAAAAAAAAAAACTCACAGGCATCCCCAATAATTCTAACATGGGTTGATCCTAGACATCCACTGAGAAATTCTAGTCCTTCTTTTCTTATATCAGAAGGGAGAGAGAGAGAGACATCTGAGCATGTTTGGAGTGCTCTTAAAGGAAACCAGAATGCCAGCAAATACAAGGTTACTGCATACCCTAGGTCTGCCCCAGGCACTGAAGGGAGTAAAAACCTTCACTGAAGGGAGTAAAAATCTATGTGTCAGAAGGAAGCTTGGATCTCCTCTATGCATCTATAGCCCACAAAGGGATTTCCTAAGTAACTTTATTTTGGGCAGGGCTCCAATCCATTGAAGCAAAACTGGTCTGATTATGAACAAGTTACCACAAGATGAAAGCACTTTTCTCAGCTGTGATGGAAGCCATCTTGGTGCAGAGAGCTGCAGTCTTGTGGTTCTCTGAAGGCAGCCTGGGTTGCCTAGTGGGCTCCCAGGAAGCTTGTGAGGCTCTGTAGGGGAGGGGAGGCACTCTGCTCAGGACAAAAGTCAAATATCCGGGCGCTTGGGTGGCTCAGTGGGTTAAGCCGCTGCCTTCGGCTCAGGTCATGATCTCAGGTTCCTGGGATTGAGGCCCGCATTGGGCTCTCTGCTCAGCAGGGAGCCTGCTTCCCTCTCTCTCTCTGCCTGCCTCTCCATCTACTTGTGATTTCTCCCTGTCAAATAAATAAATAAAATCTTTAAAAAAAAAAAAAAAGTCAAACATCCTGTTCTCTTTGTAAGCATTAGGTAATGAAACATGCTCCAGGCCAAAAATGTGAAAAGGTTTTATGGCTGTTTATTTCACCCATGCCCGAATGCCAACCACATGAAATGTATTTAAAAAACAAATATTTATAGAGTACCTACTATGTGTACCTACTATGTGTGGCTGAGTGAACAAGACACTGTTACACTGTTGTTCTCCCCCCCCCCCTTTAAGCAGTTTATACTCTCCTGGAGAGATCTCAACAAGTAGTTGTCAGTGACAATCCAGTGTGAGTACGGAAAGTGCTAGAAAAAGAGTGAGGTCACACAACCCAACCCACAGTGGGGTAGAGGGAAGAGAAGGAAAGCTCACTGGAGTAGCTGGCAGCCAATCTGAGACCTAAAGAAGGAATAGGAATTAGTCAGGCTCTTTTAGGCATATAGACCCTAGTTTAGGTAGGGCTCATCTAGTCCTTTGGACTAATTACTCATCTTTTCTGGGCTATGTTGGGATGATGTTGAGAGGCTTTGTTAATAAGATCTTTGAAAATACTATACAAGGCCTGGCCATGGTAAAGTAATAAAAAAGATAATTCTATTTAATCAGACTTCACTAAGCCAGATTTTATAATAATAACTTTCAGTATATTATCCCATTTCAACAATGTCACAACAATGCCCAGGCAACTTACCCTCATTTTACAGTGGAGATAATTGAGGCTCCGAAATTTTAACCACTTTCCCCGGTAATACACCTGTCTGACCTCAGTTGGTGTTTGAACGCTCCTGGGAAAGTAGCCTGGTACCGCGTAGGGACTCAGTGAATACTTATTGAATGAATATAGCCTTTGGTAAGTAATAAATGTCACCAAAATGAAAAAAATCAGTATTATTATTAACACAACAATAATGAATGCTTTCCAGAGAATAAAAGAGCTCATTCAAAACAATACTGAACAAATATACACAGCACTTTCCTGCTTTTAACACATATGGGTCATTTCTTTCTTATAACCCCCAGGGGAGATAACTAGAATAGGTCTTAAAAATCCCACATTACAGAGATAAAAGAGATAGTATAGATATTACAGATAGTGGATAGGATATTCCTCAGAGAGATGAGGAGATTAAGGCAGATAGAGATAAATTTTAAATTGCCCAAGGTCTCATGGAGACCAGAAAGCGAACTTTTGAATCATAGGCGATTTTTCTACTTCTCATCTTTCACTACACAATATGGATTGATGGCTTTGGGTGAGGGGTACTCTGTTCTAGAAGGACTGACTCTGAATTTAAAACATGGTTGACTGTCTTCAAAATGCTGGGCACTGGTTACAAGGCACTGCAATGGAAATCCATCACTCAAGATTATTTTGGCGGCAACAGAAAATTCATTTCAAAATACCCAGAAGGGTAAAAGAATTATTTTCCCTTCCTTACTTCCGCAAATACTCACGAATAGATATTTGCCTACTGTGTCCTAGGTATTCGAGGCCCTGGAAATTCAATAGCATAGGAGGTAGACAATAGATTAATAAGTAGAATATAAAATATAAGGATGTAAGTGCAGTAGAGGAAAATAAATCAGTAGGGGTGGAGGGGTGTGGGTTTTCTCTTTTTTTTTTTATTTTTTTTTTAAAGTTTTTATTTATTTATTTGACAGAGAGAGAAATCACAAGTAGGCGGAGAGTCAGGCAGAGAGAGAGAGAGAAGCAGGCTCCCCGCTGAGCAAAGAGCCCGATGCGGGGCTCGATCCCAGGACACTGAGATCATGACCTGAGCCGAAGGCAGTGGCTTAATCCACTGAGCCACCCAGGCGCCCCAGGTTTTCTCTTTTAAATAGGAGGATCAAGCCTTGGTGCAAAAAATAACATTTGACCAATGATGTGAAAAATGCAGATCAAGTCCTGGATATCGGGGGTGGAGAGTTTCAGGTAGAGGTAACAGCCAGTGCATATGCCCTGAGGCAAGAGCTTCTCTGGTAAGTTCAAGGACTAGATATGAAGCTAGCAGTGGCTGAAGTTGAGTGAGCAAAGGAGGAAGCTGTGAGAGATGGGAGCAGAGGGGATGGCAGGTGAACCCAAGCAGGGGCCTTCCAGACCACTGGAAGGGCCTGCTCTTCTGCCTAAATGGGACAGAATCCCTGGTTATACCACGTTCTTTCTAACAGCAGGTCAGTATCAAATGGTTAAGGGCCAAGGTCAAAAGCAAAGAGCCTTTCAGTTCAGTGGTTATGGTGGTAATCCAATTTTTCATGTATGACCTGAGGCAGGGAACCCCTAAGCTCATTAGTTCCCTGGCTAAAGTATAGCATGGGGCATGCATGCCATCTTCCTGCCTGGCTGCCCTTGGAACATCAGCTTTGTCCCAAAACAACTGCTGCCATTGTGGGTGTCACACTCAGATAGCCACAGCAATATCTAATGAAAGGTTGTTTGGCTTCAACAAAACAAAACAGGAAAGACTTTCCCCCCAGATGTCCCTAGAAAATTTCTCTAGATACCCCTTGGCCTCAATGGGAGTCACATGCCTTCTAAACCAACACTGCCACAGAGAATGAGATCAGCTAAGTGGCCTCACAGATCAGGCTTGCATCTGAGCATAGTCTAGGACTGCCATCTCTGAGTGGAGGACACCACAATAGAATCTGGGTGCATCAGGGAAGGGGGTGCAGTTCCTGGTGGTCCCAACATGGCAGCCTCCATGGAAGAAGCAAGAGGTGGTTTTGCCACTTCTCTTGCTATCACTGGGCAGAGTGGAGGTTCATTGGCTTTTCTTTGTAAAACATCTGGTTCAGGCAAACCCAAATGCCACCCTTCCCTAGATTGCCTTCACGCTGGGGCCTGGGTGTGTGAAAAGATGACTTGCCTTTTGTTTTCTTTTTATATTACTAATAAGCTGGCTCAGCTTCATTCTACTTAGTGCCCACATTATTGGTTAATGGAATTTAAAAACTGAGACTAAATAATTAAGCACATGGACACTGTTAGATGGTTCTTGGTCTTGTGCTCAAGGTTTCCAATAAGTGTCAAGCCTTTTTCTTTAGAATAGTTATTTTAATTTATTATGTAGTGCTTTTTTTTTTTTTTCAGAAGAGTATACCTACCTTTATAATACTATGGTTAGCGGTAAGAAAATTGAAAAATGAATTTCAGGGGTACCTGGGTTGCTCAGTCAGTTGAGCGGCTGACTCTTGGTTTCGACTCAGGTTATGATCTCAGGATTGTGAGATCGAGCCTTGTGTCAGGCTCCCAGCTCAGTGGAGAGTCTACTTGAGATTCTTTCTCTCCCTCTCTCTCTGCCCCTCCTCCTGCTCTCTAAAATAAATAAATAAGTAAATGAATCTTGAGAAAATTGGATTTCATTCAACCATTTATCCAGTAAATATGTATTGGGCACCAGGTGTTGGAAACACAGCAGAACTCAAATTCGCCAACATCTCCAGTGTTATGAAGTTCACATTCTAGTGGTGAGATGGACTAGTAAACAAACTGACAAAGACATAAGATAATCTCAGATGATGACAGGTGTTATAAAGGATATAAAATGTGGTAACATGATAGTGGCCATGTGAGGAGGTAGGGTTGCTCCACTAAACAGTCATTCTGTGGAGGCTCTTCTAAGAGGCAGCGTTTGAGTTAAGACCCAAATAATGAGTAGAAGCCAGGTTCAAAAGACTTGTTGGGATAGCATTTAAACACAGGGAAATTAAAAATGGAGCTACCCTATGACCCAGCAGTTGCATTACTGGGTATTTACCCCAAAGATACAGGTGCAGTGGAAAGAAGGGGTACATGCAACCCAGTGTTCAGAGAAGCAATGTGCACAATAGCCAAACCCTGGAAAGAGCGGAGATGCCCTTAAACAGACAGATGGATAAAGAAAATGTGGTCCATATATACCACGGAATATTACTCAGCCTTCAGAAATGATGACTACCCTACTTTTGCATCAACATGGATGGAACTGGAAGGGATTACACTAAATGAAATAAGTTATGCAGAAAAAGTTGATTATCACATGGTTTCACTTATTTGTGGAACATAAGGAATAGCATGGAGGAAATTAGGAGAAGGAAAGAAAAAATGAAAGGGAATCAGAGGTGGGGAGATGAACCATGAGAGACTATGGACTCTGGGAAACAAACTGAGGATTTTAGAGGAGAGGGGACTGGGGAGATGGGTGAGCCTGGTGGTGGGTATTAAGGAGGGCATGTATTGCATGGAGCACCAAGTGTTATATGCAAGCAATGAATCATGGAGCACTACATCAAAAACTAATGATGTTTGATATGGTGACTAACATAACATAACTTTAAAAAATAAACCCAGGGAACAGTGGGTGCAAAGGCCCTGAGGCACAAGATATCTTGGTCTGACCAGAAGGTAGCCCAGGATGACTGGGAGAAGGGTGAGGTTGCAGAGGGAAGCAGAGGCAGGTTCCAGTGAGGCCTTGCAAGCCTTGGTAAATTATAGGAGTTTTATTCTGGTAAACCACTAGAGGATCTTAAGGATGGGCATACACTGATGTTTGAAGCAGTACTAGTAAAATGGAGGACTGGTCATTTGACTGTCCACATAAGCCGAGAACATTTCACCTCAATGGAGAACTTCAGTAACACGACCTTCTGTAAAGTGATACTATGAAAATTCAACCTCAATTTTAAATTCAAACTTTTTTTTTTAATTGTTTGGTTAGTGCTTCCCACCTAGCGCTTCCAATCTTCAGACCTTACTTCTCAGAGTAGAAAACTGCCCATGGTCTGTGGCTCACTGTGGTGCATACATCTTTGCTCAGAACCATCCCAGGAACTTATAAAATGTTGGTTCTAGTGCCCAGAGATTAATTTTCAAGGCATTGTTGAGATACCTTAAATTTGGGAACTCATAGAATTGGTGGTGCCCTCTCACTCTGTAGCTTAGGGAACATGGGGTCTTTTTAAAAAAAATGTTACTCTTTACTAGGCGTGGCATTTCCATAATTGTAACAGGCATTTTTTAAAGAGTCATTACTATTGTTTCAGGAATGCTTCTCCTGATCACAGTGTAAGTCAACCTTTCTCCAAATTCTGGCACAAGTAATTTCTCAGTGTGTGCTTCTTCCTCTAAACCATCCATCACACCTACTAGGCAGATTCCACACTGACAGGTCTGTACAAACAATATCCAAGCAGTAATGACTTCCAAATATTGATAGTAAGTGCTTATTTCCCAAGGAAAACTGGTGTCAATTTTCTACAACTTCCCATTCATACATGTCTCACCATTTTACATTCATGTAAAGTCCAGCTTCACATCAGACATACCTGAGAGCAAATGGATTTTAATACATCACTTACAGCTTGCTGAAGATAAGCTGTCTCTTAAAAGTATTGTTCCTTAATCGCAACTTAATTCATGAAACTAAAACTAAAAAAAATTCATAAACTTTATTAAAAACAAAAACAAAAAAAACCCCAAAAAACCTGAAACCAACCAAAACCCCTAGGTATTATTTTTTAAATACTTGAATTTCTTTTCACAGAAAGTGATACTTTTTGTAATAGAAAGCTGAGGGCATCATAACGAGGGAACTTACAGTGAAAAGCGGGAGTATAATGTGATGGGTACATTTGTCAAATCACTAAGTTGTACACCTGAAACTAATGTAACATTGTGTGTCAACTCCACTAAGAAAAAAAGTATAAACTCTGAACAGACTGGGTTTGAGTCCCGGTGCCACCACTCCCTATGTCACTTTGAATAGGTTACCTTACCTTAGTTTCATTCAACTTTACTTTTCTCCTCTGTCAAATGGGGAATATAATAGCTTCTCCTTTGTAGGTTTTTTTGAGAACAAATCAAATAATCCGGGTAAAGGCTGGAAAAGGCACAGAGCAAATGCTAGGTAAATGTTAGCTATTACGCACAGGAAAGCAGATTCCAAGAAAATGTTAAAAATCTGTCACTCCAGCCACCAGACAATTATTTATTTTTAATGTTTCATATCTGATAAGTTTGATAAACTTGTTTTAAAATGGCCAGCAGACCCCCATGTTTACTGAAAGGATAACTTACCCATGGCTGCAAACCAAAACAAGCCCCCTCCCTGGAAAGAACAGTAAACATCTGTGGAAGATTCTAGGCTTGGGTTCTATCAACGTAATGCCAAAGCAGTTAAAAGAGAATCATAGGTAGTTAATTGTCCCTACATCATCCACAAACATGAACAATTAATTAATCCTCGTTACTTTCAATAAAAATATCATTTGCCTGCATGTTGTTAATGAGCAAGTAGGTAGCTGTGTGATTTGAACATGTAGATTCATAGCATAGTGGACTTGGAAGGAAGCTGGAAGGTCGTTTTTCATCTCCCCATTTTACAGAGAGAGGAAATGGGCTGCAGAAAAGAGGACTGATGCAACCAAACCCACAAGTGTCCTCTGCTACCTAACCACTTCCTGCTTCCACAACTCAGGCTCCTGTGTGACATTATAGGGTTAGGTTAGCTCTCAGTTCCTCCAGTTAAAAAATACCATGAACCTGAGGTGTCCGGTTGGCTTAGTCAGTTGAGTGTGCGACTCTTGATTTCGGTTCAGGTCATGATCTCAGGATCATGAAATCGAGCCCCCGTGTTGGGCTCTGTGTTCAGTGTGGAGTCGGCTTGTCCCTCTCCTTCTTCCCTTCTCCCCCATGCTCTCTCTCTCTCTAAAAAAGAAAGAAATTAATTTAAAAAAATACCATCCACCTGTGCTCCCTGACCTATGGTGACCAAATATCTAGTAGATAGAATCTTCTGGACTCCACTTTCTCAGCCACTTGTTTCTTACATGAAGACACTGAACTGCATGCTCCTTGCCGAATTGGGAGGATGGGGTGGGTGGGGAATCATAACTGGAAATGGCTTTCCAAAATTCCAAGAAAGGCATTAGAACAAGGGCCATATCTATCTTGTTTGCCTAACATAATTCCTGGCACTTACCAAAAATTTGATAAACTTGACATTGAACAAAAATGGCAGCCAGCACTGAGCATATATACTACACCAGGCCTTAGGCCCATGGGGCATCAGGGACTTCCTAAGATCTCACTTCTTAGTAGAGGCAGCATAACCCAGGGGTGATGAGCACAGGCTCCAGAAATGCTAACCCAGGTTTGCACGCCAGCTGTGTCACCCTGAGTATGGCATTTCTTCTGTCTGGGCCTCAGTGGCCTCATTTGTAACATTATTGTTGAAGCTACTTCAAGGGCTTTTGTGAAGATTAAATGAACTAACACACATGAAGTATTTTACAGCGTGGCATGGATATAGTCGGCATTCAGTAAATGCTTGCTCTCTCATTATTAGTATTGAGACCAATTTAATCTTTATATCAACATTGAAAAGGAGGTATTCTAATACATAGATTTTGGCTACAGATATTGAAATTCAAAGAGATTCCTTCAAATGTTTTGTTAGTAGTAACTGAAAAACTTCTGATTTAAACATAGGAGGTAAACACTCCAGTGAATTAATAATGGTTATATGTGGTGGTTCAGAGTGGGCTCTGGAGTCAAGAAGTTGGATTTGAATCTTGGGTTTGTCAGTAACAGATTTGTGCCCTTGAGGAGGTTATCCTGAGTCTTGATATACTAAGAATAATAGATCCTATATAATAAGGATATTGCAAGACTTATATGAGATAATGCTTTTTAATACCTAGGCACATGCACTTAGCAGGAGCCCATAAATATTCTATCACTTTTTTTGTTATTAGTAGCAATGGCTGTAGTCAACTTCAGTGACTTTCTCCAAAAGCCCACTGAATACTTAGAGTATTACCCAAATACTTAGAGTCATCCTTGACCCTGCCTTCCGTCAATACACATGCTCATCTACCCTAAACCCTATGTCATTCTTCCTCCTAAATATTTCCAACGATCTCTCGAATTCCTTGACCTCCCTCTAACCACATTGTCATTATCCTCCTTTGGATGCCATCTTCTGTTCTCTGGATGTGGAAACAGTCTCTTTGGGTTTCTCCCATTTTCCTTCTTGTCTTGACCACCTCTTTTCTATTTGTCACACTGGAGCCACAGTAGTATTCTTAGTGCACACATGTGTGGCTTGCCTCCCTAAAGCTTGCAAAGGGCTTCATTGTTTTTAGGGTGCTCTCAGCCTGTGTCACTGCTTGCCTGCATGTACTCCGTGCTTTTGCATTTCCTTCCACACCATAGCTCCTCTCCACCAGCACCAGACACATGCTCTCCCCTTTGCCAGAAACACTGCTCACCTTCTCTTTGCCTTCAAACCCCTCCTGATCATTCAGAGCCCGGCTCCCCTATCTCCTGGTGGCCCTTCTAGGAGGTCCAGGCTGTTACCCTTCATAGCACCTGCCCAATGCATTATAGTTTCCTTATTCCTTATATGTTTTCTCCACTAGCTTATAACCTCCACTAAAGCAGGACAGGTCTGATGTGCCTATTACAGCTACAATTTGTATAACTATCACTAGTGCCCAGCACAGTGCCTGGCACACAGTGGTACTTAACAAGTATCTATTGAACAAATGCATGAATTAATTCCAGGTTTCCAATCAGCAATGGCCATGAAGAAAGGAGACTCTAATGTTCATTTTAGTGGCAAGAGTGATGTTTCTAACTGTTGCCTTCAACTCCTTGTATATAGACTGCATTCATGGGATTCCTTTAAATCTAAATTATATACAATAGAATAGAATATTACTCAACCATCCAAAAGAATGAAATCTTGCCATTTGCAATGACATGGATGGAACTAGAGGGTATTATGCTAAGCAAAATAAGTCAGTCAGAGAAAGACTTGATTTCACTCATATGTGGAACTTATGAAACAAAACAGATGGATGTAAGGGAAGGGAAAATAAAAAAAGATGAAAACAGAGAGAGAGGCAAAGAGTAAGAGACTCTTAACTCCAGGAAACAAACTGAATGTTGTTGGAGGGGCAGTGGGTTGGGGGATGGGGTAACTGGGTGATAGGCATTAAGGAGGGCACTTGAAGTAATAAGCACTGATGAGTCACTAGATGCTAGCCTTGAAACCATTAATATACTATATGTAATTAAATTGAATTCTAAAAAAATTAAAAATTTATTTATTTATTACAAAATAGAGCTGTCATTTTCCAACATGCCAGCATCAGTGGTTGCCTAAAGACCCAGGTAAACCAAATAGCAACAACATTCTATTTTCAAATTTTCAAAAGCCCTTTTACAAATATTGTTTCATGGGATTTACACAGCAGCCATGTGAGAGAGTGAGAGGAGGAAATGAAGACACGAAGAATCGCAGAAGCACATAGTTTGCTGACTGTTCATCAAATGATTATTTGCTGGCACCAAGTTGCCTTGTTTATAGTTACAATTCACGTGGCGATGGCTCCAGCCCTGGTCTGTAATTCTCCGTGTGTGTGTGTGTGTGTGTGTGTGTGTGTAGGGGCCCAGGGGATACTTAACAACATCTGGAGACGTTTTTGATCATCACCACCGAGGTGGAAGGTGGTCCTGGCATGTTGCGGCTTGGGGCCAGGGATGTTGCTAAACATCTAGAGTGCCCAGGAGAGCACCCCCCCCCAGCACCCGCTCCCCACCTGGAGCCCTACTCCCACCCTCAGCAAAGAATTATTCAGGCCAGTACGTCACTAGTGCTGACGTGCTTCAACCCAGCTGTAGAGCGAAACTCACAGACTGAAATAGAAAGCAAAGTGTATAACTCTCTCCCCATGCAAGAGACGGGTGAATACGTAGCCTCTCAAATGGCTTGACATTTGAATCAAAAACTAAATTGCTCTGCAGAACACACAGAACTCTTGTGCATGCTGCATGTACAGGATGGCAGTCCTTTGGGGGTGTCTTTGCTGAGCAAGCAAGTCTTCTCTCCATACCTCGGAACAACATGTTGACCATTTTCTCCCCTGCCCCTCTCAAAGATTTACTATTATGGCCTCTTGGAAGCAAGGGAAAACTTGTGTTCAAAGTGTTTTCTGCAGAAGGCATTAAACCTGATCTCTCAAACCTTTTCTTTCTTTTTTTTTTTTTTTAAAGATTTTATTTATTTGCTTGACAGACAGAGATCACAAGTAGGCAGAGAGGCAGGCAGAGGGAGAGAGGAGGAAGCAGGCTCCCCGAGGAGCAGAGAGCCCGATGTGGGGCTTGATCCCAGGACCCTGGGATTATGACCTGAGCTGAAGGCAGAGGCATTAACCCACTGAGCCACCCAGGCACCCCTCTTTTTTTTTTTTTTAAGATTTTATTTATTTATTTGACAGAGATCACAAGTAGGCAGAGAGGCAGAAAGAGAGAGAGGGAAGCAGGCTCCTCACTGAGCAGAGCGCCCGGTGCGGGACTCAGTCCCAAGACGCCTCATGACTTGAGGTGAAGGCAGAGGCTTTAACCCACTGAGCACCCAGGCACCCCACAAACCTTTTCTTTTCTATACAAAGGGTGGCCTAAGGGTCAGAAAGCTAAGGTCTTGCCACCTGGATTCATGTGCTGAGTTACTTCAAAATCCTCTAATGTTCTCATCTGTCCAGAAGCAAATGGTGCTGCCTACTCCCAGGCATGAAGGCTCAAAGAGATAGCCTTAAAAAATGCCTTATTAATATCCTAGCATATTGAGTTGTTTTCATTTGTTCATGGTTTAATTACCGCCCAGAGATGTGCAGGAGAGAAGCAGACAAAGCAAATCCTTTTGAGGAAATGGAAGCACATTCTGGATTGTCTTTGGAATGGGTTCTTCTTCCAAAGGCTTTGAGACACTGTATAGACTGAATAATGGAGCAGTTCTTTGTCTGGCTCAGATAAGGGAGGTTGAAGTCTCCTATTTCCAAATGAGAGCTAATTAGTGTCTGGCCCAAATGGCGAAGTTGGAATCTGCTTTATAGGTTTAAAATGTGGGGTGCCTGGGTGGCTCAGTGGGTTAAGCCTCTACATTCAGCTCAGGTCATGATCTCAGGGTGCTGGGATCGAGCCCCGCATCGGGCTCTCTGCTCAGCAGGGAGGCTGCTCCCCCCTCTCTCTGCCTGCCTCTCTGCCTACTTGTGATCTCTCTGTCAAATAAATAAATTCTTTAAAATAAAATAAAATAAAATGTGTCATAATGCCATTAGTTTAGAATAACTAGGGTAAATTTGAGTTGTGAATAGTGATGTAGTAAAATTTTAAGGAAATGTAATTATTTTCATGTTCATAAAGTAGCATTAAAAACCATCTTTCATAGTATTATATAGACCAATAAACAGAAGTATGCATTATTCCCCAAATATTTCTTGAGGTCCCTTACTGCCAAACTCTAATTTTTAATTCCTACCAGCATGTTCTTTTCACTCACATGTCCACAGATTCAAATTCTCCCTGTCCTTCAAAGCCGATCTCAGATGCTGCCACCTCCAGGAAGTCTTTGTGGAATCCACCCCAATGTCCCAATGACATGTGAGATTTTCCTAGTCTGCACTTTATCTGTTAATGCTCTTAGGGCCCTTCTGTAATTGGTAATATATTCATATTTTTCATTGATGTCTTACCTCCCCACTCACCTTTACACTCTCTGCCTTACATATTCCTCCACCCCCATGGTATCTTGGAAAAAGTAACCCTTAAATTCATCTTGACTCTCTGGAGGCATCGATGGGTAGGTGTGTGGATTTGATTATAGTTCCCTCACATAATGACACTAGTCATTAGCAGATCCTTTCTTTCAAATAGGGTAGAAGTAAATTTGACCAGCCTGATCAAATACCCACCAATTCCATATCAGTAGACACAGAAGTTGAGTTCCCTTCTGGGTGCTCTGTTCTTTACCAGACTACCAGGGAAGAGAATGTCAAGATCGTGCAGCATGGGAAACAGCCCAGCATCCAGACAGGGTGGGGTAAGAGCGAGAAGTCTGCACAGGAAACTTAGTCCCTCCATTGGCTCACACTTGGCAAGTTATTTAACGTCTCTGTGCAAATTTCCTCATGTATAAGCAAATAAATTGACTTTATTATAAGTTTTTCAAGAGGATTAAATGAGATGTCCTAGGCAGTGTGGTTCGCAGAGGGTCAGGACCCCAGAAGAACTCGGATTGGATGGTTGATGTCATTACTGTTGTTATCATTATGAAAATCAAGTCCTATTCATATGCTTTCAAATGAAGAAATATTACCTACTTGCTCTGATATCTCTTCATAGATGAGGAGAAGCTGTCTACTTTTTGTAGCTCCTGGGAGAATTAGTATATAAAATTCGGTGGAAAATGTGCTTGGCTTTATTATGCTTTTCACTGTAGAGTCTTTTCATTGAGAGCCAAAATCTTCTGCTGTAACCAGCTAGGTTCTATTTTTCCCTTTGCATCTGCTTTCAGTCGAGCCTGTCCTTCGTCTTCAAAATCCTCCTTAGGCTTATCTGTAGCCGCCCACCTCTTCCTTGCTTTAGTCACATGCCTAGAGAACCGTGTGAGCCGTTGGTCCAGACTCCCCATCAGCCGTGTGAATCAGGTCTTTGCTGGCCTCTCAGGGAAGTTCGGGGGTGCCGTGGTGAGCAATACAGCACAATCTGTGTTCCCGCTGATCTCAGACAAAAACTATTAGTTTTAAAGAATTAGATTGTTAACTAATTGAAGTAGAAGACAAAATTGCTCTGAAAGAAAACGTACAGGCTGCTGCAGAGTTGGGTAAGAGAATGAGCCGAAACCGTTTCTTGGCCAGGCAAGTTGTCTTTCAGGCCTCCGCTGAAATGTCACCGCCTCAGAGAAGCCCTCTCTGACCATCTAAGCCAAGCAGTCACTCTCTACCACAACCCCCATTTTATTTTCTCCATTCTGCTTTCTAAAAAATGGAGGTATGATTAACATATGGCATTATATTAGTTTAGAGTGTATAGTGATTCCATGTTTGTATATACTGTGAAACGATCACCACAGTAAGTGTCGTTAGTGTTCATCACCATACATAGTTAAAGTGTTTTCTTTCTTATGATGAGAACTTTTAAGATTTCCTCTCTTTGCAACTTTATAATACACAATACAGTACTAACTGCAGTCACCTTGCTGTACATTCTATCCCATATTTATTTTATATTGGTAAGCTTGTACATTTGGACCCCCTTCACCCATGTTGCCCACAAATCACCCACCCCATCTCTGGCAACCACCAGTCTGTTCTCTGTATCTGAGTTGGGGAAAGGGGGTTGCTTTTTTTGTTTTAGATTCCATATATAAGTGAGATCCTATCATATTTTTCTTTGTCTTATTTCACTTAGCATTATATCTTCAAGGTCTACTCATGTTGTTGCAGATGGCAAGATTTCCTCCTTTGTTATGGCTGAATAATATTACATTGTGTATATATATACACATTTCGTTTACCCATTCATCCATCACTTGACACATAAATTGTTTCCATATCTTGGCTACTGTAAATAATGCTGCACATAAATATGGAGATGCATTTATCTTTTTGAGTTAGTGTTTTTGTTTTCTTTGGATGAATTACTGGATCATTCCTTTTTACAATCTGAGATAATTTTGTTGATATAATGTTTACCTGTTTACTGTCCCTCTCCCTCGTTTAGAATATAAACTCAATGAGCTAAACCTCAGTGTATTATTTACTGTGGTTATCTCTGCTGCTAGAAGCCTACTGTTCAATAGCTGCTAAAAAGATTATATGAATGGATAAAGGAACTAACCAAGAGGTTCCTCTTCCTTCCAAATCAGAATGTACCAAGCTGTGAAATTCACATACTGACTGGAGATTATGGGGGAGGGGATGAAAATTATGTCAGAATTCTGCCTATTTCAGTGCAGATCAATTCAATCCAGCACAAACTTACTGAATGCCTACTATGCACCAAGCAGTGAACTTCACGCTCAGGATTCAGCAGAGAAAAATAAAAATTCTCCTTCCTGCCTAAGGAATTAGATACTTGACAACAATTATCACAGTCATGGAACAGTACTTCATGCCCCATAAAATTCTGAATACTTTAATGAATTGGCTCATGTAATCTTCACCACCACCTTATATGTTAGGAATGATAATTACCCCTGAAGAAAAGGGCAGGTATCTCATCTGTCTTGTTTACTATTGATTGTTTAGTACCATGTACAGTGCCAGACATAAGTAGATGCTCAATAAATATGTTCAGTAATGAATGATTGCTTTGAAAGGAAAGGATGGTATTTGAGAGCCTCTAGCAGGAGGATTTGGCCCAGTCTGAGGTATTAAGTAGCCTCTCCCTGAAGATGTGACATTTTATTTAAGACTTGAGAATGAAGAGGAATTTGCTTTGTCTTGGCTTCAAAGTGAAACCCTGGCCAGGCTCATCCTGACCCATCTTAAATAATCTAATTTCTGTTTTCTTGGGATTTACTTTCCTTCTGAGCAAAATGAAAAACTGTAATGATGAAATGTCCCCCAGAGGAGGTTGTAAGGGCATGTGAAAAGGGAACGATCAGGGTAAGTTTCCCAGAAGAAGCGGGCTTCAGTGGGGGTGGACCATAAGCAGTGCACAGCGGGCTGTTAGGAGGCCCTGAGGCCAGGACTCCAGCTGGGGCTTTGCAACACCAAAGCGAATGCTTCTGATCTCTCAGGAGGTGGTCTGGAGAAAAACTTGGAGCACCCCAGTCCATAGTGCATCACTCAACAATCTCCCAGTTAATTACTTTTTTTCTGCAACTGGATGTCAGAACCTGGCATGTGGAAATCATCTGGGGGAATTTCTTGTCTCTAGGCTCTGTTCTGCCAGACTCCAAGGCCCTTCTCACGTGGCACCTAAAATGGGTCACCTTTATCTTTCCCTCCTCCTGGGCTCCTGGTTTCCCTTTCAGAGATCGCTCTATGCTCTTGGGCCCTCCCTCCAGGCATCTCTGCCAATGCCTTTGAGCCTCTTGTCTCCTTAGAAAGACCCTTCCTTTCTTGGTCGTCCTGCTCTTATCTGTGATGATATTTGCTATATAAGACTCTCAGTCTGCTGATGGGGTTAATTACTGCCAACTATTTATTCACTGCGGCTCCCAGTAAGATAATTGCCATTTAACGGGCACTTTTTGTAAATAAAGCCTGATGCCCAAGACTGGATCTCTGGCATGGACTTTTGGGGGCTGTGTAATCCCAAAGAATCTTTTCAGACCCCTTCCTTCCATCATAACCCGGTGATGTTGTAATGTGATAGTGTATTAGTCCTTCTTTTTTTTTTTTTCTTCTCTTTTTTTCTGGAAAATGCCCTCCTTTAGAGCAGGAGTCAGTAAATCACTCCATCACTCACTAATGCCAACAAAATGTTGGACCAAAGCAGTGTGACACATGATTTGGAACAAGAGTATTTGAAAAACTTTCTATAACCCTTACCTTTCAAGCCAAAGCATGAAACAAAATACCTCACTCCTGAGGTTCTCAAAGTTCAATAAGAATCACTTGGACTACTTGCAATGAAGTGGATGGAACTAGAGGGTATTATGCTGAGCAAAATAAGTCAGAGAAAGACAATTATCATATGATCTCTCGGATATGAGGAATTTGAGAGGCATGGCTAGGGGTCGTGTGGGGTAGGGAGGGAAAAAATGAAACAAGTTGGGATCGGGTGGGACACAAAGCATAAGAGACTCAATCTCAGGAAACAAACTGAAGGTTGCTGAGGGGTCAGGGGTAGGGATAGGATGGATATTGGGGAGGGTATGTGCTATGGTGAGTGCTTTGAATTGTGTAAGACTGATGACTCACAGACCTGTACCCCTGAAACAAATAATACATTATATGTTAAAAAAATAAAAAAGAATCACTTGTCATATGGAATATATAGATTCCTTGTCTGTCCTCAGGGAGTCTGAATCAGGGTGCCTGGGTGGGTCAATTGATTAAGTGCCTTCAGTCATGATCCCCGGATACTGAGATAGAGTCCAGCAGTGGGTTCCCTGCTCAGCAGGGAGTCTGCTTCGCCCTCTGCCCCTTCCTTGTTCTCTCTCTCTCTGTCTCTTTATCTCAAAAAATAAAATCTTTAAAAAGAGAGAGAGAGTTTGAATTCATAGCATTGATGGCTCTGAAATCTGCAAGTTCCTTAAGTGAGGCTGGCTTTGATAATGATTATATGCTCTCAGCCTGTTTTCCCATCTATAAAATGGAATGGTTCAGAGAATCAAAGAGGAAAAAAAGATACAAAAGGGCACTGAACCACTTGAAATGGTAGAGTGCAAACCAACTGCATTGGAATCATCTGAATGAAGAGATTCCACATTAGTTCTTTCTGCCCCCTCTTCCTGCCCATTCTACATCTGCGTGGAGGGGGGATGCACAGGGCTGGCACAGATTCAGTCATTTTAAAGTGGGATTGGGAAAGGCACTTTCCATGGAGGTCAAGAGGTACTGGCTGGACTGGAGCAGCCAGTTTGGAACTTGGATGCCAGCCTCACTGATCTTTTGTTTCTAATGAAAGAGACAGGTTTTTTTGAGGGGATGGGGGAAGTTGCTTAGTTTTTTCACTTTAATTATGGGCAGCATAATCCATGAGTGTTTTCTCACTTGGGAAGTATTTACTAAGTGCCTGCTATTGACTTAGAAGGTATATACTAAATGCCTACTGTTTATTTAAGACTAAATTATGCCAAGCGGAAGCATGTCAATTCATGAATTCCATAACAGCTTTGCCTGAGTAATATATTCCAGCTTTATAATGGGCTCAAATTCATTTCTGCTGTGAAAGACTTCCCCAAAGGAGTCTCAAACATCTTTCAGAAGTTTTCTCCCATATGTGTTCATTTACCCATCTAGCCATCCATCCATTCATTCACTCCTTCAACTAATAGTTATTGAGTACTCTGTGCCAGGCGCCTGGGGTACAAAGATGAATTAGACATTGAGAGTTCCCTTAGGAAGTTACCAGTCTCATTGTGTAAACAAGATGGGTAGGTAAATGCAATGAGATACTGTGACTCAGGGCTGATGTTACTGCTGCAGACATAGCAAGTAAACTTAGGAAGCACTTATATTTTGCTAAATACTGTACTAAACCCTTCATACCAGCCATCCTCTTTGGCCCTTACATCATGTGAGATTATTTCTGTTATTATCCCTATTAGCTACATAACGAGGCTTAGATGACAGGTAAGTCAGTTTCAAAGACATGCTTCAACCCTGGCTGTCTAGTTGTGGCACCACTCTCCTCATCATACCTGTTCTGTCCTTGCTCTCAAGTTCCTGTCTGGCCACAGAAGGTCAGAGCAGGTGCACAGCAACTGTAAACATGGCATCAATAGTAACCATTGATCACGTGGCCACAGGGCAATGGGTACTTCATGTGCTTATTGTCTCACTCAACCTGAGAAGGCACAAGGAAAACCCTGTCACTGGTCCCATCTTATGGATACAGAAAGCGAAGACTCACAGGTATAAAAGTTTGTGTAGATCTACCCAACTGGTAAATGGAATACATAGGGATTCAAGTTTGGGTCATATTGACTCCAAAGCCCACATGCTTTCCACTCCACTGAATACAGGTCGCAGGTATAATACCACTCAGGAAGACAGCTCCAGATATGCTCTTGTGTCAAGGAAAACCCTGTCACTGGTCCCATCTTATGGATACAGAAAGCGAAGACTCACAGGTATAAAAGTTTGTGTAGATCTACCCAACTGGTAAATGGAATACATAGGGATTCAAGTTTGGGTCATATTGACTCCAAAGCCCACATGCTTTCCACTCCACTGAATACAGGTCGCAGGTATAATACCACTCAGGAAGACAGCTCCAGATATGCTCTTGTGTCACAAGGCTAAGATGACCCATACAGCCAAACCAGACCACTTAGGCATTGTTTAAACAGCACCTTATTTGGGATGGCCCAGCCTTGCCAGGTGCCTGGGTCTAAGGAAGTGATGCATTATATGACCTTTGAAGGGCTGGACATCCTGTCTCTGCCAATAGTTTGTTATCCTGTCACGTTGATCCAAAAGTCAGAAAGCATATTGGTGGAAGGGTCTATTTATATATCATGGCCTGGACAAAGACCATAATTACTTTATGGCTCCAAGCTTTTGCTTCCCTGGAAAGCCCAGTATGTTTCTCCAGTGCTAAGTATATCTGCAAAGAGGAGAAGCAATGAAGGATGAAAACAATATTCTACCAGATTTCAAGGCACATATTTCTTTTAAAGGAAGTAAATGAATATACAATGTTGTATTAATTTCAGGTATACAACAGACTGATTCAACAATTCTATACATTACTTAGTGCTCACCGTGGTAAATGTAGTCACCAGCTGTCATCATATAATATTATTACAATATTACTGACTATATTTCCTCTGCTGTTCTTTTTATCGCTGTGACTTATTTACTTTATAACTAGAAATTTGTACCTCTTCACCCGCCAAAACTACTTCCCCCATCTCCCCACCCACTTCTCTGGCGTCCATCAGTTTGCTCTCTGTATTCAAGAGTCTGTTTGTTTTGATTTGTTAGGTTGTTCTTTAGATTCCACAAATGAGTGAAATCATATGATATTTGTTCTTCTTTCTGACTTGTTCCACTTAGCATTATACCTTCTAGGTCCACCCATATTGTTGCACTTGACAAGATTTCATTCTTTTTCATGGCCAAGTAATATTCCATTTCATATATATCTTCCACATCTTATTTATCCATTCATCTATTGATGGGCATTTGGGTTGCTTCCGTATCTTGGTTATTGTAAATAATGCTGCAGTAAGCTGAGATGCACATATTATTTTGAAATAGTGTTTTTGTTTTCATTAGGTAAATGCCCAGTAGTGGAATTACTGAATCATAAGGCATTTCTATTTTTATTTATTTGAGGAACTTCTGCATTTTCTGCAATGGTTGCACTATTTTACATTCCCATCAACAGTGCACAAGGATTCCTTTTTCTCCACATCCCACAGATGCTTGTTGTTTCTTGTCTTTTTGGTACCAGCCATTGGAACAGATATGCAGTAGTATCTCACTGTGTTTTTTGACTTGCTTATCTCTGCTGATTAATGATACTGAGTATCTATCTCTTCGTGTGTCTGTTGGCCATCTGTATGGGTTTGTTCCTGGGCTGTCTATCCTATTCCATTGATCTATTGGTCTCTTTTTGTGCTGTTACCATACTGTTTTGGCTACTATAGCTTTGTAGTATATCCTGAAATCTGAAATTATGATACCTCTAGCTTTGTTTTTTTCTCAAGATTGCTTTGGCTAAAAAAAAAAAAAAAAAAAAAAAAAAAAAGACTGCTTTGGCTATTTGAGGTCTTTTGTGTTTTTTTTTTATCGATTTTAGGATTATTTGTTCTAGTTCTGTGGAAAACGCTATTGGTATTTTGATGGGGATTGCATTAAATCCGTAGATGGCTTTGGGTAATATGGACATTTTAACTATATTAGGTCTTACAATCCATGATCACAATATGTCTTCCCATTTGTTTGTGTTGTCTTTAATTTCTTTTACAAGTGTCTTAAAATATTCAGAGTGCAGGTGTCTCACTCACCTTCTTAGTTAAATTGATTCCTAGGTATTTAATCCTTTTTAATGCAATTAGAGCAAGACATTTTATATTTTTACATTAAATCATATTTTAAAATTTGGTGTTAAATCTTATTTTTAAAAATCCCTCTCGGGGCAATATTGGTTTTCTTTTATAGACCATTGCATCATTTCCTTGTGTCTCCGAATGCAGCACAAAGGACAGTCACCTTTTCTCTAGCATAGACAATGGTGTCTTTGGCAGAACTTATCAATCCCAAACCGATACCTTGTGCTTGCCTTCTGGTAATAAGGTTTCCAAAATCATTATTATTTGATGGGTCAAAACCAAACCAGTTCCCCCATCCAAATTTATGTGGTGGTTCAAACTGTCTTCAATGAGGGGTATTCTCATTCCGTCTCTTCCTCTTGTGAAATCTGAATGTTTTGGTAAAGTCATGTAATTCTTAGATCGACTTACTTTTTCCATGCCATCAGGGCACACCAGTCGGTGAAGGGTCAGTTTCCTTGGGCTTAGCCTCCATTCTTGTGTTGTGGCTTTAAATTCTCACAGCAAATAACTCAGAACCAGGTTACTGCCTTGGTGTGACGGCTGGCAGGGAAAAAAAAAAAAAAAAAAAAAGCCTGTCGTGGAGCACAGAATCTGTCTGTGTTAGCCCTCTGTCACCGGCTACTCACCCCAGCTTTGGGCTTCACCTAAATGATAAATGGTCCTATTGTTTGCGCTTTCGTATTAAAAAACCATAGAGCTAAATCTAGATGAAGCAAGGACAGAGACCCATTTCATTGCACTGTACTTTAATATTCTTGAGACCCATGGCATTACGGGTGGCTCTTTTAACAGCCATCCCTCTCCAGGGTGGAACACTGTGCTGCCTTTGTTTCATCTGATCTTCCAGCTGAAGAAGAGATGGTCACTTATCCTCAGTGCTCCCCTATCCTGCTGGATTTCTCTTGCAGGAGGAGAAACTGACCACACGGGAAAAGGTAGAGGTTTCAGGCAGGGCATTTCAGCGTGTGTTTACAGGCAGGACTGACTTACTCAGCAAATCCTGCTCGGAGAAGCTGCAGCCAATGAAGAGGCTATATCCCGGCTTGCTTGGGGGCTTCTGAGTTTGAGCTGCATGCAGAAATGTAAGGCAGTGCTTCCTGGCGCTGATGGCAAAATGGGCCCCATCTCCAGTTATTCCTCGGGCTTCCCAGCTTTGCAGATCCAGGGGAGAACCTACATAAACATATGGTGATGTAGCCAGCTTTAAAGGCCAAGAGAATCCTTATGGATTCAGGAGACTGGTTTTTTATTTAGATTTTTATTTTTTATTTTTGTTGGAAGATGAAATGCTTCTCTCGTTACCTGCCTTACATCTTCAGACCTCCGAATACCATCCTCTCTTCCAGCTGCCACACGGAAGGTACAGACCAGAGAGGGAGAGTGTCTGGGTGGGTGGGAAAAAGTGGGCTGGTGTATGACTTCCCACAGGCTCTGCTGATACTGCTTTCTGTAGCTAGCAGATGACTGTCGTTCCTGGCAAAAGCTGGTATCTGACAGACTTAGATCTGCTTCTAAAATCAGTCTGTCTTCTGTAAGGAAAGGGACGTATTTTCTAAAGGGCAGGATAATATTGCAAAGGTGATCTCAAAGCTGATCTAGCCGAGTCAGAAAAAAAATCAGAAATAATTTGCCCGTTTCCCTTATTCCACTTCAGAAGCAAACAAGTAATTGGAACTCCTGTTAAGGAAGAACATTTTCAGTAGGTGCTGCCACATACCTTTATCCAAGCTCTCTGTTTTGTCACTGTCTGTTTAATATAACTTGGTGCATGCCCAAGAAAGCAATTAGCAAAATAGTATTAGCGTACTACATGACTGCGGGGTGTCGGTTGTCGGATTGTTTTGCTCGGAGTCTGGACTTGGGTTGCAGAGCAGGAAGACACTGTTGACTTTCAGCGCTCGCTGGAAATGGGGTTCGTGGGGGTCCTAAGTTAATGCCTTATAGCAAGGGTGAGCTGAGCCTCATACAAACAGTCCCCAGTCGCCGGTCCTTTTGGGGATCTCTGCTACCTTCTAACCTATCGCACTCTGCATCTGTGTGTGTGTGTGCGTGTGTACTTTCTGTGTGTGTGTGTGCATGCGTGTGTGTGTGTGTGTATGTATGTATGTGTGTGTGTGTACCTCGTCAACATTCTGGCAATCCGCCTTCATCCAAATGCTGCAGGTTTCAACGCTTCTGGAGCCAGTAGCCGGTTGTGCATATTCTGTGTGTGATTTGCCCATTTCTTTTGATCTGCTACATCCTTGAAAAAGAGCAGTTTCAAGAAAAGCGGCTGGCTGGCTGCTTTTCAGCCTGAGGCTTGCCCTATAAGCAGTACTGATTGAAGAGGGCTGGGGCAGTGAGAGGCTGCCTTTACCCTCTGTCCAGCCTCACTCTCTGGAATGGAGCTCGTGAGCAGCCTGTTGCGAAAACCCACCCTTGTTTCTCCTCCTCCTCAGAGTAGGAGCTGGGGATCGTGGGCTGTGTAGAGAAAACAAGGAGAGTGTTTATTAGTCTGGGAAGTGATTTTCAGTCATTGCCCCTGGAGAAAAGCAAGTAGAAGTTTGGGATAACCCTTGAATTGAGACCAAGGATGATATTTTTCACAGACCTTCGTATCTTAAGGATTTTTTTCCATTAGATATTTCCCTTAAAAGTTTTATTGGTGGCTATAGGAGATGACCCACTGAGAAGTCTTTCCTCTTACAGAGAGAAACTTAATAAGTCTTTATGTGCATTAGGGAGGGATAGGGAATGGCATGGATAGAAATCTCCAGGGAAACTTCCCATATACAAAAGACCTAAACTCATATAGGAAGATGCCTAGATGACTTTTCTATTTCTGATTGGTCCCCCGTCCTCTCCTCCTAGCTTAGATTTTGAGAACCCAAATACGTGGTCTGTTGCTGTTTTGTATATTAATCGAACTAAAGTTCCTACCTCATACAGACGACTACAACCCCCAAGAACTTTCTTGAAGTGTTTTTTAACCAAATTTAACTGTTGTGCTCCATCAAAATGGAAAGCCCGTTTCATTCCCATCAAAACAATTTCTAATTTGCTACCTATCGCCAGGTTTAGGGGGGTGGGGGGGGCAAGGAGACTTGTCTTTTAATCTGTTGTGACACTCATAGACAATGGGTAGGGATAATAACACGTGGCAGACATTAACTTTGTGAGTGAGGGGCCAGAGCTGAGTGGGGAAGGCTTGAGTTAAATACCAAGCAAGCAGGGCCAAGTCACTTAATTGCTCTATGCTCAATTTTACCTAAAAAATGGAAATAAAGAGACTTATTCGCAGGATATTGAGAATTCAGTGTGATCATTCTAGTTCTTTAGGAAGCTTGGTACATGATATTTTGCAGTCTCCTGTATTTTCTTAGGCTGTCAAGTTACCCTTTTTTATTACATTATCTTAAGTAATGAAGAGTTTCCTCAAACACATCGCAGTGTCCCTCAGGAACTAGTTACACTTACTTAGAATTTGTCTGAAGAGAAATGTATGTGAGAATGGATAGGAGTTTGAGGTTTTATATTGTTAGCTATTATGTTGCCCTGTAGTCTCTTCTAGAAAAGTTATGGTTGCAAAGTTCATATTTTATTTAAATGAAGAGGCAGAGAATGAATAATTGGTGTATATCCCTGGGAACATCAAATAAGTAGAAATACCCAAACCATCCCTTTAAGATTAATTCAAGAACAACTCCAAAAGCTTCACCAATTGCTGGGGCACCTGGGTGGCTCCATTGGTTGAACCCCCAACACTTGATTTGGGCTTAGGTTATCACTTCATGGGCGGTGGGGTTGAGCCTCATGTCTGGATTCTGCACTCAGCGTGGAGTCTGCTTGAGACTCTCTCTCCCTCTTCTCCTGTCCCTCACCCGGTTTGCGTGCTCACTCTCTCACTCTCAAATACATAAATGAACACAATCTTTAAAAAGAAAAAAGCTTCAGCAATTGCTGGGGTTCTTAGAGGGTGGAACCATTCTGGTTAAAAGACAGGTCTTCTGCCCAGCTTGTCTCGACATTGTTTTCTCAATACAGAAATATCATGGGCTTTGAATTTTAGCTTTGCCACTTGCCAACTGGGTGAGGTTGTAGTTATTTAGCCTCTCAGAGTTCAGTTTCCCATTTGCACAACATGGATGATGATACGTCATAGGGTGGCCACAAAGAAAGACATTCAGAATGCCACACATGGTGATAATCACAGTAGTAGCAATAATAGCAATAACAGTAATAATAACTGACCTTCACTTCTACTGCACTTACTGTGTCCCAGACATTATCTGAGTGGATGCTATAGTAATGCCTTCATAGGTAGAGTAAATCAACAATATGTGGCCACAGATAATAGTTTTTTTTCCTTCCTGCTCTCACTTTCAAAATATTAAAAAAAAAAAATTGTATTCCCTCCCTCAACCCCCACCCCCCAAACACAAAAATCCTTGCCTTGAAAACCTCTCAATGGTTTCCAATGGCCTAGCAGGCCCCATGTGTTCTGACCCCTGCCTGACTTTCCTGTTTGAGCACATGCCCTCTTGTCTGGTCTCCAACCACACACCGTTCTTGGTTCCGCAGGAATCTCCCTCCCACCATAGACTTTTGGGAAGCTTCTCCCTCCCCTAGCCCCATTCCTTGTTAATTCTGGCCTTGGACTCTCAGCTCAAGCCAAGAAGCCCTCCCTGGCCCTCGGGTCATGATGGTCATAGCTCTTAGAGAACCGGGCGGCTTCAGAGCACCTGTCCTAGTCTGTGAACCTGTTCTGTGAATGTCTGTCTTCCTGCTAGACTGAAAGGTTCATGGGAGCAGGACCCACATGTCGTTTTGCCCTCTATTATACCCCCAGCACTAGAACAATGCCAAGTACTTAATAGGCACTCAACAAATTTTTATTGAATGGAATGATGACAAATACCAAGGCTGCTGTGGGGACACATTTTTAAAACACAGGCAAAACACATTCTACAAAGCATTAGCTGCTACAGGAATGCAAGCTGTTTTAACCATTGCTGGTCGGGTGCTTTTCGTAGCCACACTTGAGGGGACTGGTTTTATGACCATGCTCTACTTTACCTTAAAATTAGAACATATGAAGGGGGAAAAGGCCAACTAAATAATGCTGGTGCACAAACAGGGCTTTGAGAGGACAGTTGGATTGTCTTTCCTTCTCTGTGGACCTCATTAGAAGGACACATCACTCCCTCCACCACGGTGGGGAAGCATTCATCCCGCGAACTGTTTCCAGGATTAGAGGCACAGAATCTCAATCACAAGTAAAAAAAAAAAAAAAAAAAAAAAAGCATTCCAGACAGGACACAGGACAGAGATAAGAGAACCAGTCAAGTATGAGGAGCCTTGCCTGATATTTTCCAGTGGACCTAATTTGGCACCCAACATGGGAGGGTCTTTTCTAGGCCCTTGAACAGATGAGCAGAGGTATTCTCTCTTCCTGAAGGGACCAGGGTCATGTGCCTTGCCCCGAGACATTTCCTTTCCCTGAGAATTCGCCCTCGTGTTTCCATGCTGTAAAACACTGCTCATCTCTTAAAAGTCAGCTCCAGTTGAGGCTTCCCAGGAAGACTTCCTCAAGAGCTCCAAAGGACGTGCTATTCTGAGTCATGCAAACCATAACAGTTGTGGGAAGAAGGCTCCAGAAGGAGAAGCCAAGCAGCACTACAAGAATCCCTGGCCGTGTGTGCCAGGCTGGGCCAGTATCGTCTCGTTTGCTGCTCACACAATCTCATCTCCGATGCTGCTCTCTCCATGTTACAGGGGAGGAAAGTGACACACACAGGCCGTACTTAGTAAACTCGCAGAGCTAAGACTCAAGTCCAAACTTTCAGAATCAGAAATCAGCGCTCTTAACCCACACCTGATGCATTTCCTCTGGAGTACCAGCATGAGAACAGCCTTTGGATTGGATGGCCCAGGTCTGTTCACATGTTTGTGTCCTGGTGGCCAGGAGAAGCGTGGGCACAGGAATTCTGCCATTTGTCTTTAGGCTCTGAGTCCTGGTTAGCACAGACCCTGACTGGGAGTAGATGGTCAAGGAATGCTTCATAAATAAAACACTGAATGGGAGAGTGACCAGTTTGCCCATGTATCGTTGGTTCTTCTTTGGGAGGAGGAACCCAGAAGCACAATGCCTTCCAGAGACCCCCAAAAGCAGGCTTACTGGAAGCCTGTACCCATGTTCAGAAAAATGCACATTTTTCTAACTCTTTATCATGTTGTAAATGATAATAGAATAATAACTAAGACATACAATGCTCATTATTTATTTGGCATAATTCCAACATATACATGTTTGTGGATGTAGGGACGGGTGTGTGTATTCCTCATCATAAACCTCTCTGAGGGAAAGTTGTTGTTATCCTCATTTTGTAAATGAGGAAACCAAGACACAGAGAAGTTAGGTAACTTCCCTAAAGTCACACAGCTGAGAAGTGCAAGGATTAGGATTAGAACCCATGCATTCTGGTTCTGAGGTTCATGCTACAACAGGATTCATTCTTCTCTTTTGTGCCTTTTTACGTATTTATGGAATTCTTGTTTTTCATATTTTTGGAATTCTCTTCTTAGCTCCTTCCACATATGTAGAACCAACCCACTCTTCAGGCCCACATCAAACACACTTCCACCCACAGCTTTCCCTGACTGTTCACTTTCTCAGCTGCATTTAAAGCCTTTCCCACACGTGCACTGTGATTCTCTTATAACATAGAGGTAATATTAGGCCACCTGACCAGGTTATTGTAAGGATTAAGTGAGACAGAATCTTACATTGCTTGACATGGCTTTAGATTAAAATATATAAATATGTAAAAATATATAAATATATAAAAATATATTTATGTATATATATTTTTTTTACATTTTCTACACAGTATCTGTTTTGTCCCTGCTTTCATCCAAGGCCAGCCCCATACTGGGGAGCTGGATCCTAGTCCTGACACCAACTCCAGCCCTTCATCCTGCACTTGTCCGCTGTCTGTACCTCATCACTAAGGCTTTTCTCTCTACAGGATTGCTGGTGTGGTCCCCCAACAAACTGTCAGTCACCCTGCTTTAAATACTCATCTCACAGTCCTGTATCCACCTCTAGCTACTGCCCATTCCCTACTCCTCTTTGCAGAAAAATGCCTTGAAAGAGTCATCTATACACAGTTGTCACCTCTCTTCCCGTCTCTCTGCCAAAGCTGCTCTTGGAGAGTCCCCCGTGGCCCCTCACTGATCTGGCCCATCGTTCTCAGCCAGGTTCCTCCTAAGGCAGCTCTCAAGCACCCTTGGCACAGGCAGTCACTGCTTCCTTCCCGAAAGGGTTCCTTGTCTCGGCCTCCTCTTCATTTCCTTCTCTGGCCATGGCCAGGCCGCAAACTTCTGCCTATTCCTCCTCCTCCTCTTGAGCCATAAACACACAAACCCAGGCCAGAGGCTTCTCCTTAACCTGCTCTTTCTCCTAGGTGGCCTCCACCAACCCGATGGTATGAGACATCGTCTTCTCAACCCATATCCGCAGCTCCGGCCTCTCACCCCAATTGCAGACCAGTGCCTTGAATGGCCTACCCAGCATTCCCGCTGGGATGCAATAGTGGCCTCCAAACCTGACTCCTCATTCCCCTTGAGAAAAACCTGCTTGTCCAACTTCTTCTCCAGCTTAAGGAACAAGAACTCCAGTTTCTTTGTTACTCCAGCCAGAAAACCTGGAGTCATTCTTTGTTTCTGTTGTTGTCTCATATCTTTCTTCAAGTTCTACAGTGAATCCTCTGGGTCTAACCTCTAAAAATATTCAGAATCCAATTACGTCTTATCAAATCTATCACTTGAATGTTTCTTTACCAGAGAGGCCTTTCCTGGCCTTCCTGCCTAAGATCTCTCTCTTTCTATCTCTCTATCTCTATTGCCCAAGCTCCGCCTCCCCCCAAATCTCTCTCTGTCTCTGTCTCTCTCTCTTACACACAGACACACACTCCCTAGTTACCTTTACACTGCTTTAGCCCTTCTCTTACTGGAAATGTCCTATACCCAGTTACTTATTTGTTGCCCTTCTTTTTGCCTTGTAGAATGTAAGCTACATAACAGCAGAGTCGGTCTCTGTTTCGTTCACTCCTATATATCTTCAACACCTAGAACAGTTTCTAGCACATAATAAGCACATAATAGATACTTGTTGATTGAATGAATGGGTGTATGAATGAAGGTTTATGTAACCTTTCAGTCATAAAGTAGGGAGAATGGACTCTTAAACCAGATGAACCTGAGTTCCAATCTCACACAGAAAATTACTCACTGGGTAACGTTCATTTACTTAACTGGTGTATTTCCTTCTCCAACAATAACATATCAGGGTATTGTTATGAAGGTGAAAAATTTTTTTTGCAATTTTATAAAAATGCCTTTTAGTATTCAGTGAATGAGACTTAACAGTATTTCTTCTGATTTTTTAAATTAAATTAAATTTTCTTTCAGTGTTCCAAGATTCATTGTTTATGCACCACACCCAGTGCTCATGCAGTACGTGCCCTCCTTAATACCCACCACCTTGCTCACAGAACCCCCCCATCCCCCTCCCCTCCCAAACCCTCAGTTTGTTTCTCAGACTCCACAGTCTGTCATGGTTTGTCTCCCCCTCCAGTTTCCCCCAAATCGCTTCTCTCCATCTCCCAATGTCCTCCATGTTATTCCTTATGCTCATAAGTGAAACTATATGACAATTGACTCTCTCTGTTTGACTTATTTCACTCAGCATATCTCCTCCAGTCCTATCCACGTTGATACAAAAGTTGGGTATTCATTCTTTCTGATGGAAGCATAATACTCCATTGTATATATGGACCATATCTTCTTTATTCATTCGTCTGTTGAAGGACATCTTGGCTCTTTCCACAGTTTGGCTACTATGGCCATTGCTGCTATGAACATTGGGGTACAGATGGCCCTTCTTTTTATTACATCTGTATCTTTGGGGTAAATACCCAGTAGTGCAATTGCAGTGTCATAGGGTAGCTCTATTTTTAATTTCTTAAGGAATCTCCACACTGTTTGCCAAAGTGGCTGCCCAACTTGCATTTGCACCAACAGTGTAAGAGGGTTCCCCTTTCTTCACATCCTCTCCAACACTAGTTGTTTACTAGTTGATTTTGGCCATTTTAACTGGTATAAGGTGGTATCTCAATGTGGTTTTGATTTCAGTCCCCTGATGGCTAATGATGATGAACATTTTTTCATGTATCTGTTAGCCGTCTCTATGTCCTCTTTGGAGAAGTGTCTGTTCATGCCTTCTGCCCATTTTTTGATGTGATATCTGTTTTGCATGTGTGAGTTAGAGGAGTTCTTTATAGATCTTGGATATCAGCCTTTTGTCTGTAGTGTCATTTGTGAATATTTTCTCCCATTCCTTGGGTTGCCTCTTTGTTTTGTTGACTATTTCCTTTGTTATAAAGAAGTTTTTTATCTTGACAAAGTCCCAAAAGTTCATTTTCACTTTTGTTTCCTTTGTCTTTGGAGACAGGTCTTGAAAGAAGTTGCTGTGACAATGTCAAAGAGGTTACTGCCTATGTTCTCCTCTAGGATTTTGATAGATTCCTGCCTCACTTTGAGGTCTTTTATCCATTTTGAGTTTATCTTTGTGTGCGGTATAAGAGAATGGTCAAGTTTCATTCTTCTATACATAGCTGTCCAATTTTCCCAGCACCATTTATTGAAGAGACTTTTTCCCACTGTATATTTTTTCCTGCTTTGTCGAAGATTATTTGCCTATAGAGTTGCAGGTCTACATCTGGGCTCTCTATTCTGTTCCACTGGTCTATGTGTGTATTTTTGTGCCAGTACCATGCTGTCTTGGTGATCACAGCTTTGTAGTAAAGCTTGAAATCAGGCAACATGATGCCCCCAGCTTTTTTTTTTTTCCCAACATTTCCTTAGCAATTCGGGGTCTCTTTTGGTTCCATACAAATTTTAGGATTGTTTGTCCCAGCTTTTTGAAAAATTCCAGTGGAATTTTGATCAGCATGGCATTGAAAGTATAGTTTGCTCTAGGCAGTATAGACATTTTAACAATGTTTATTCTTCCGATCCATGAGCATGGAATGCTCTTCCGTCTTTTTGTGCCTTCTTCAGTTTCTTTTGTAAGTGTTCTGTAGTTCCTCGAGTACAGATCCTTTACCTCTTTGGTTAGGTTTATTCTTGGGTATCTTAAGGTCCTTGATGCTATAGTGAATGGAATTGATTCTCTAATTTCCCTTTCTATATTTTCATTGTTAGTGTATAAGAAAGCAACTGATTTCTCTGTGCATTGATTCAAACACCTCAAAGTATAGGGATAGAGAGTACATTCCTCAACTTCATAAAATCTGTCTATGAAAAACCCACAACGAATATCATTCTTAATGGGGAAAAGCTGACAGCCTTCCTTTTGAAATCAGGAACACAACAAGGATGTCCACTCTCGCCACTGTTGTTCAACAACGTACTAGAAGTTCTACCAGCAGCAATCAGACAACAAAAAGAAAAGGTATTCAAATTGGCAAAGAAGTCAAAGTCTCTCTTTTGCAGATGACCTGAGACTTTATATGGAAAAACCAAAAGACTCCACCCCCAAACTGCTAGAACTCATATAGCAATTCAGTAATGTGGCAGCATACAGTATTTCTTCTGTATCCCCTACTGCACTTACCACAGGAATAGTCACATAAAGGTATTCGTAGTGCCATACGGATTGAATCATTTTTGCCTACTTACATAGCTAGCATTGGCGAGGGCTTGTAATTTGCCAGACCCTGTGCTAAATACTTTAGTCACCGCCTCTCATAAATCTCAGGAAAACATCATGATGTCTAGTTGTCCTTATTTTACAGATGAAGTAACCACAAAATGGTATGATAACTTAATGAAAGCCATATGGCAAATATGGAGTAGGTCAGAGTTTTGTACCCAGACTGTTAAATTCTAGAGCCCAGGTTCTTATCCGCTCCATAATATACTGGATTTTACAATACAATGCATAAATACAACATTTTAAACATTGTTCTCAGCACATGGAAATTTAAAAGATGTAAAGGACTCATCAGTATTTTAAGAAGTTACTGTCTGGTGGGGGAGAGGAAGGCATGCATACACAACTCTAACAAGGGATTTTTAACCTGATTAGGCATGAGAATCAACTGTGGCAAATGAACAGGGACATCTCCCCCATGTCCCAGATTAATGAATCAGATTACCTGGAAGGGAGCCCCAGGAATCCTAGTTTTAAAAGATCCTCAGGTAAATCTTTTCTTTTCTTTCTTTCTTTCTTTTTGGTTTTTTTCTTGTTTGTTTGTTTTTTGAAGATTTTTTATTTGTTTGACACGGGGAAGGGGAGAGAGAGAGAGCAAAAGCAGGGGAACAGGAGGCAGAGGGAGAGGGAGAAGCAGGCTCCTTGCTGAAACAGGGAGCCTGACGGGGGGCTCAATCCTAGGAGGCCAGCATCATGACCTGAGCAGAAGGCACTCACTTAACCGACTAAGCCACACAGGCACCCCTACCCTTGTGAATCCTATGAACAGTCAGAGCTGGCAACCTGAGTCTATGAGAAACAATGGTTAGGGCTGAGGAATATATTCGAAGGGAGGAGCTTTGGGAGAAAGAGATTGATCAGTTGTGGGTCCCTTTGAACTGACAGAGTAAGATCCTGCTGCTAAGAAGAGATCGCCTTTGGTTAAGGTGCCTGACGTCTGGCAGATAAGTGGCTGTCCTGGGAAGATTCAAGGTCAGTGTCACTCATTTACACATTCTGTGGAACTTCACTGAGCTTTTGTCTGCTCCATGGTAACTATGGATTTGCTTTAAGAGTGTCTATTTGGGTACCAGCTAAAATATTCAGTTTTAATAAAACTTATTCAGCCCAAGTCATTCAGTTTCTTGGGCTTTAGTTTTGTCCTCTTCATAAAGGAGAATAAAAATTATGCCCTTATTGAGGGGTTGCTTTAGTGAGTAAACATGATAATTCATACACAGCATACAGCGTGCTATCCAGTGCATATGAAAAGCTCAATGAGAGCTGTTACTCTGAATGGGATTCATATTAGTGGAGGCCTCAGAAGTCAGCTTTGCCCTGAGTAGTTTGATGCAATGCGCTGATGGAAAGAATCCTAGGCCAGTGGTCCAGAGACACGTATGTTCTGGTCTTCTCTAGACATTGATGTCCCTTGATAAACTGCCTAATCCTGCTGTGCCTCAGAGTCAAACTGCAACATAATAAAACATGGTAGCATTGGTGTGAGACTAAGTGACAGTGCTTTGTGAAGTACGTCCCCCTCTTGAGCTACCCATATTAAATCAGAAGCCCAGAATGGTAACTGATTTCTAGGAGTTCCTGATAAATTCGTAAGGAATTCAGCAGCTGATAAGAAATGTGGAGGACAGAGAATAATGTTGAGTAAAAGCCAACTGGGAGTCAGGCGCTCTCCAGGCCATTATTTTCATGGGGATATAATTATCACAATAATCGAGTATGCCAATAGGCACATTTTGCCAGTGAAGATCCTGGGAGAGGACTGGTAAGGTGAGCCATCCAGTTGGAACAGACGTGGGCTTTGGAATCAGTTAAATGAGAGTTCCAAATATGACTAAAGGTATTTATCCTCTGAGTCTCTGTTTTCTCAAGGGTAAAATAGAAGGAATTAGGTTTCCTTTTCAGGTCTATTGTAAGGACTAAAGACATTGAGTGAAGCGTGCCTGACAGCCACTGAGTAGAGATGGTCCCTGTACTTACTGTGACAGTTTCTTTGTTCCAAGCTGGTCTGAGGGCACATCATTGGTTCCTCTCACACCATCATGTTCTCATCCAAAGGGGGAAAAAAAAAAAAAAGTTCGGTTTTGAATTCTTTAGTTCTTTCAACCTTCATCACCTTTGCTGCTTGTGTGTCATGAACACTGGACAGCACGGTTCTGATGTGTGTTTGCGAATTCAGTTTGTCTTTAGTACTTGTGCCCCAAGGCAATTCCTTCCTTTGGACTCAGTTTTCTAAATTGAATAGAGAAATCACCAGTGGTGAAATCATCACCATCGTTAGAGAGACTGGCCCATTAGTTTTCTGAGTCATTGTTTCTTCCCTGGCAGATGGAGCTGGGAGAAAAGATGGGCCATGATGGCCAAAGCCTTTATCTTTCCAAGTAGCTGCAAAAGCACAATTAGTAGGTGAAGCAAACAAAAGGCAAATGGATACCTGACTTCAAAGATATGCATGAAAGGCTGCTCTGCACCCTATCTTTGACACATGGGAATGTCCCTTACCTAGAAATTGTAGGAGCAAATTGAATGGTCAGTGAACCTCCTTGCAAGAGAAATTAGTTGTTAATTCCAAAATTACAAGCATATGCATAAAGAGCCTCTCTTATAAATCAGAGATGGGCTAGGCAGTGGGTTCACAAGGGATAAACATACATATGGTTCCCACCCTACTGGAACACCGAATCATCAGGTTACTGTTAACTGTGACAAATGTACTTGTGGCAAGGACGGAGAGAGAGATGGTCTCACAGGGTTCTGGACTGCCCAGAAAGAGGAGGACATCTTCCCTGAAGAGCTGAGATCTGAAGGAGAAATACGACTTATATATAGGTGGAATGAGAGAGAATTTTCCAGGGAAAGGAGACCATGTTTGAGAGGCTCTGTTACCAGAGGGTCATTGGTGAATGTGAGATTCTTAAGGAAGGTCGGTGTGATAGGCACGTGGAGACCCAGCAATAGAACAGTGAAGAAATAGGTCCTAGAGTGGTGGGTTCTGCACACCTCTCTGATGGCAATTACAGCTTTGACTCAAAGAGCAACTGGAAATTACTGAAGGGTATGAATCTGGGGGTGGAAGAAAGTCCATATATGCAACATGAGAAGATTCATCTGACTGCTGGCAGACTAGAAGGGCTAAGCAGTGGGTGGATCCACCTCGGGGAGTCGGCCGCTAAAAGTCCCTGTCCTTGCATTTCAGGGGAATGGGTTGATGACAGTCTGTATGCCCCAGATTCCTTAAGGTGCATTTGGCATCTGAATCCAGTGCAGAAACCTGTCCATTGTCTTGACATCCAGCCCAAAAAAGTTTCTTCTCAATGAGCAGTGGCAGGAATATGCTATGCTCTGTTCTGAAGAGGCAGTAAACATTCCCAGCACTGAAAAATAGACCGAGTGTGCTCTGCCAGACACAACACTCGCGAAGCATGATATTTAGAAGGAAGAGAAAGTCTGTGTTGGGACCAAACCACTAAAGATGTTTTCATATCATGTTTGTTCAGCACAAAAATGGCTGCTCTATCAAAGCTTCTAAATAGAATAGTAATAGTACATCTGCCCAGCTGTGTATAATCATGTAGACACAGCAAGGTGACCTTCTCAGGAGAGGACCGACCAGAAGTCAGTCTCCTGGGCAAGTGTTAGGAAGCCCTGTTCTACCTTCGTTATTAATTCATTTTCTCATGGTCCTATACCCAAGATGGGGGAATGTCTAAGCATGTGGGTAAAAGCCTCCAATGTGAAAATACTGCAGGAAAGCAGCAGGTAGCACATTAACCAAAAAGGCGTGATAATGGCTGTCGGGAAACTGTGTGTTGGAGCCCTAAAGGAAATACAGTCCAATTAAAAAAAAAAGAAAAAGACAGTAAGCAAGGAAAACAAAGTCAGGCCCAACTCTTAGGCCACCTGTTTCCATCCCATTAGAAAGAATCCTAGAACACCTGTTTGGGAGCAGGCCTCTGAAACAGTCTGGCCTTCCTGGGATCCCTGAGTCTTGAACAGCACTTCTGACTCAGAGAACTGGAGAATTCACTTCCTGCCAAAGATGACCCTTTTGCTTCAGGACACTGCTGACTGTCTCTAGATCTTTAAGTTGAGCTGGACTCTGTTTCTTAGAATTGTTGCAGTCAGTTTCTTCTCAAATCACAAATCTGAGGTCTTTTCCTCATGATAGTTGTATTTTAGGAGGATGATTTTTGTACCGTGTGCAGGCTTAAGATTCCAATTTGCTATAAGTAGCCTCCTGACTTTACCTACAGTCATGGTCATAACATGGAGCTTTGAAGAGCTTTATCCTGTTCTAAGTGTTTTCGTGTATTAGCTCATTTAGTTGTAATAACAGCGAAGAGGAAACTTCTACTATGCCCATTTTACAGATACAGACACTGAGGTCAGAAAAGCAAATAACCTGCCCAAAGTCATTCAGTTAGCAAGCAGCAGAGAGGTAGGACCTGACCCCAGGTAGGCTGGCCCCAGAGCCTGTGGTGCAGGGAAAAGCACAGGCTTTGCTCCCACTGTCTCACCTTTGAATCCAAGTTCCAACACTTCCTGTGACCACTTGCTTCAGATTAAGCCTCCATTTCTTCATCCATGAGATGGGGAACCAGGACCCCTACCTCCATGCCATTGCAGGAGTACAGAAAATATTGTCTTCCTTGCCCACCCTGCCTTCACACGACAGGCTGATAGAATCAGTAAATGTGTGAATATGTGCATGAAGACTCTCTGGGGTCAGCCTTCCCTAGCAAAGCTTTCTTATTCTTTGCCCCAGTTCTCAAGTGAAATACCCATTTTAGGTGTCCTTCAGGCGGTCAGCCAGAAACAGGGCATCCCAGCATAAGATGGGAATGAAAACAAAATTATACTATAGCATCACCACAGATCATTGCTCCACTCCCCTCCCTCCCAGTCCAGACTCGAGAGCACTGGGCACCCTAGAGATAAAGTTGACATGCTCCAACAAAGTGGCCTTTCGGATTATGGAATGTCCCTGTTCGAAGCCCATTTCTATGAATGGCTTCCTATTTTACCCAGTGAACTCTGATGTCTTCCAGTGGCCTACAAGGCCTAAGAGATCTGCACCCTGATGACCTCCTGTTACCTCCCCCTTCACTGAGCCCACAACCAGCCTCACTGACCTGCTTGCTCTTCCTCCAGCAGCCCAAGCGTGTTCCCTCTCCAGGATCTTGTACTTGTTCCCTCTGCCTGGAGTGTTCATCTCCCAACCCCATGGTTCTTTCCCTCACTTTTTGTATGTCTTTGCACAAATACCACCCTTCAAGTGGGCCTTCTTGCCTACCTGATCTACACCTCCCAAGCACTCACCCTTTATTTTACTTTGTAGATGGTCCCCCTGGTCCATCTATTCTATATTTGCATTCGGTTTTCACCTGTTTCCTCTTGCTAGCCCATTAAGTCTCTGAGAGCAGGTGCTTTGAACTTTTGCTTGACATCGTGTCTGCCATGTAGTCATGGGTGACACATCTTTGTTGAATATATGGTGAACGATCATGGTTAGCAGCGGCAGTGGGTAAGTGCAGAGACCCATAAGATGCTGCCTTTCCAGAAGGGCACTGTTTCCCAAGTGTTCGTGTACACACAAAGGTCATCTGCAGTGCTTGGTTTAAAATAGAGATTCAGGGGCTCACACACCTCCTCAAATTTGGAATCGGTCCATCCTGAGCAGAGCCCCAGAACCACCACTTTTAAGAACCCCTGTGCCTGTTGAGCAAGTGCAGACCTTCAAGAAACGCTGTCCTAGGATAAGAGAAAACAGAAAAACGCTACTAGAAAAGAAGAAAAACATGAGCAACACCACTGAATTTTGCATGGTTTCCTTTCTCCCTCAATGTCTGGTCTGAGATGTGGGAACTCCTGATGTAGCATTAGAGGGTGATGCTGGGGTGGGGGGGCAGTGGTTCAGTGCACTGTTCATAGACACCCTGATCTCTCAGTTGGAGGTTGGGTGGCTGCAGACTTGCTTAAAGAGGGCGCTTAGTGTGTTCTCAGATGCAAAAGGACATTGATATCCTACCTTGCCTGTGCACAGAGCCATTTTCAGAATGGCTGCTGCAGCCTGTGAGTGGGGGAGGGCACCGCTGGTCCTGGCAATTGGCATCAAACCAGACAGCTAGAGCTGGAAGAGACTCCAAGTTCTGGTCAGAGCCCCGCCCACCATCTTGCAGAGAGATTAAGTGAACTGCCCAAAACCACACCGCTAATTAGTTTAAGAGCCAGCATTGAAACCCAGCCTGTGGCTTCGCTGTGGTGTTTTGGCCTCTGTACCCCCTTTAAAAGTGGTTTCACTGTTCCTAACAGTCCTGTGAAGATCTTAGAATAATGTGCCAACCTGAGTAGAGACTCTACATAAAAGAGAGAGAAAACCCCTCAAGGGTAAACTGTATGAAGAGTCTACTTCCTGTCACACTGTGAGCATGCGTGCTGATAAGCCCTCGGAAGAACACCAGCTTACAGGTATTTTTAAAAGGCAGAGTGAGGTACTTGAAACTGTGTGATTATTTACCCTTTTAAAGGAAGCTCATTTTTCTTTGAAATTGGCCTTATTTATACACAGAATCAGTGGAAAAGACTACTATCAGACATTAAGCCTTCAAGAATCTTCTCCCAAGTGCTATCTTCCCCACACTGGGTACCCGACAAAGTAGTTTAGGGCCACGTATATAATACATATCCCCCCATATTGTGCCTCCTAGGCACCGCTAAGCAACAGGCCGACCTTGACTGTGGAGAGCTCAGGGCTGGGGATTTGGGGAGGTCACGTGTTGCCTGAACTGATTCTTTTCCAATTTCTGCTACATCTAAACACGCCACTGTGCCAACTTGCATTTTGTCCTTTCCCGTCGAACTGACCTAGGCTGAGTTTGCTCTACATGCTGGGGACAGTCTCCTCCAAATTCACTTCATTTACAGTCTTCTGTTTGGAAATTGTATTTTTGGCTCCGATTCACACAAATTCAAACTGAATTGATCAATGGAAATGATTCTATAGGTGAAACAGAGACGGAGGCTTTAGTTTAATTCTCTATTGATCCTCATATACGCTCTGGGCATCATAAAAAATTATTTATTTGACACAGCATTGTCAGGTCATAGCATAGACCTCCGTGAATTGAGTGAAGTTTGAGGCTTCCAGGGATCCCTTGCCTTCATTTAGAGAAACACTTCCTCAGCAAGACCTGATTTTATAACACGGTAGAAGGAAGATATCTTCTACTCTGTAAGTTTTAGCTTCTTACTTTTTCTCTTTTTTTTTTTTTTTTAAGAGACTTGAGAGAGAGTGAGAGAAAGCATGAGAGAGGAGAAGGTCAGAGGGAGTAGCAGACTCCCCACAGAGCTGGAGCCTGATGTGGGACTTGATCCCAGGACTCCAGGATCATTCATTACCTGAGCTGAAGGCAGTGGCTTAACCAACTGAGCCACCCAGGTGCCCTATAAATTTTAGCTTCTTAAAAGTTAGGCTGCCAAAGCTTGCAACTGAACAGGGTAAACAAATCAAAGGTATGTTTCAAGCAGCTGTAACAGTGCCTGAGGCTTAGCAGCAAATCAGTAAACATTCGCTCCATTCTGTTCTTCCCCCATCTTTGTCTATGGACACAATAATGTTGGCTCATTTTTTTGGCCCATTTTTAAAATATTTCTTGGGTGCCTACTCTATGGGATAATTCTAGACAGTATCTTACACAGTATTCTTACACAGGTAAGAACGCAGCTAGATCCTTGCTGTCATGGACTTTAGGTTCTCATGGGGCTTGACAGGTAATAAGGCATTACAAGCATTAGGTCATCAATAGGGTGACAACCAAATTAGAGCTAGATCCCCAGAGAGAGATTCAAGTAGCATTTAAATAATGACCTTGAGTGGGCGCCTGGGTGGCTCAGTGGGTTAAGCCACTGCCTTCGGCTCAGGTCATGATCTCAGGGTCCTGGGATCGAGTCCCGCATCGGGCTCTCTGCTCAGCGGGGAGCCTGCTTCCTCCTCTCTCTCTCTGCCTGCCTCTCTGCCTACTTGTGATCTCTCTCTGTCAAATAAATAAATAATATCTTTAAAAAAAAAATAAAATAATGACCTTGAGTATACCTAACTTCATACCTGGTCTCTTTGGCAGCCTTCAGAGCATTCACAGCTCATTCTTGGGTGCTTACTGGCCAGTATGTGTCACGTCCCCTGTGCTGATCTCTCCTTTCCCATTTGGCGCTCTCATTCTGCGCAGAATGGTGGGAAGATGCTGCCAGTAGCATGATCTTCTGTATAAGTGAAGCCCTCTGGGAGCTGAATCTGCAGACCCCAGGGACAGCATGAATTCATTCGGATGAGATATCAGGCAGAGATCGGGTTCTGGAGAAACTTCAGGAAACAAAGCAGCCACTGCCCCTGACCTCAGGGTGCTTGCCTTCTAAGAGGGGAAAAGGATGACCAGAAATAGACCTCAAAAACAGGGACCTTTCAACAGTGAAAAGGGCAGGGAAGAAAGTAACAATAGGGTAAATAGCATGGCCGGTCATGGGAATGGCAGGCGACCAGCTGTAGGGACCACAGGAGCTCCCTCTGAAGCTGAACCCTGATGAATGAGAAAGAACCATCCATGCCATCCATGCGAAGAGCCCAGGGAAGGCCATTCCAGGCAGAAGGATCTGCAAGCGCAAAGACTTGGAGACTGGAATCAGCTTGCTATAGTCAGGGAATGGGAAGATGGATTCTGTACCCTTTCGTGGTAGGCTTTGCAGCTTTGTTTTAAAGAAGTTCTCTCATATGTTTAGGCCCTATAACTCATTAAGCTTTCCAAAGAAGCAATATATATTAGTAGTTTAAAAATAGTTCATTTACATTTGTAAGGGAATTATTTAATGACTGAGCCCTGCAATCAGATTGCTTTTATATAATACTGGATTTTCTGTCTGCTAGCTGAGTGACTTTGACCAAGTTACTTAGGTTTTCTGTGTTTCATTTGCCATAAAAGGGGTTAAGAGCAGTGCCTACCTCATGGGAGCCTTTCCGTGATAAACTGAGATAATGAACATAAAGACCTAACCAGCCCCTGGTAAGTGCTCAAAGCATGTTGGCCATTAGAATCCCTCCATTGTTGCCCCTAGAAGTTCACGTCCTTGATCACTCTTGCCATCTTTTTATTCCCTGACACCCCCCCCCCCAGCCACTCATGAATACATTTCTGAACAATCAAATGCAAAATAATTTCCTCAAATCTTCATATGTTGGATGTCATTGAGATCCTTGAAGTTTTCCGTGTAACTTCGTAGAACAAGACCCCACGAAATCCTCACCAAATTGAGCCCTGGCTCTGAACAGTACTTTCCACAGGGAAGATGGTGGGCTACACTGTATAAGATAGTGCTCCTTCATCTCTCTTTTTTTTCTCTTCCCTACTTTTTCATAGCATTCATCACCACTGGTCATATTAAATGTTCACTTGTTTTGTTGCTTAACCTACAAGAGGGAAAGCTCTATGACAACAAGGACTTCTTTGCCTGGTTCACGGCGTCATCCCCAATTCTCTTTAACAGCGCTGAAAGAGTAGAGTTCAGAAAATCCTTGTTGACTGAATTCTGTTATCTACACATTCCTCAAAAAACATCTGGGTGTGTGTTGCTTATGGGTCAAAGAGCCTTGTTTACAAGAATAGCCCATATTTTTAATGCAACCTCTGTTGCCAGCTTCTCAATGACCCAGGAGAGTAATTCACGGGGAAGAGCTGATCCCATAAATAAGAAATATTATGTTTATTTATTATTAATTTATTCATTCAACAAATATTTTTAGGTCCTGACTTCATGCCAGGTAGCATATTAGATGCTGATATACAGTGGTGGATAAGACCGACAGGGTTCCCTGACCTCAGGAAATTAGAGACTTGTCATTAAGCATTCTAATTTTTATAAAAGTCATTTCCTCCCCAACTTCAGCAACATCATCTTTTCATATAAATCTGAAGACTAGAACCTAGAGGAAAAAAAATAAATCCTTCTGGCAACAAGCCTGTGAGTGGGCAGCCAGGAAGTGCTATTTCCAGCCCAACTCCTTCCTCCTCCCCCACTCCTGGGGTACTGGCAGTTGGTGGAACAGTTCCACAGATGGCACACATGTGTGTTTCCCCGTGGCACACGACGTTTCCTCTCTCACCCTCTACACATGTGCATGCACGTGCACACACACCGCCCAGCGGCAAACTCTCATTTAGCACCAAACACCCATCCTGGGGAACTGGCAATAAAATTCCAAGTGGCACAAGAACCATAAGGTAGACAGGAATAAGAATTTGCCCGTCTCACTCCCTCTTCACAGCACGCAATATCACACCCTCGATTTGCCAGCTGCTTGTTTGTCAGACAAACTGGATTGTTGTGAGCAGAACTAGTCTTTTAGAAAAAAGGCAAAGGCAGCTGCTATACAAGGAAACTTGAGAGTTAGGTAACAGAGAATCTGAGTCCATATGTATGATTACCAGTATTTCTTAGGATGTATTTATTTGTCAGAGAGAGAGAGACAGAGAGCACACAAGCAGGGGGAGGGGCAGGCAGAGGTTGAAGCAGGCTCCCTGCTGAGCAAGGAGACTACATGGGACTCCATCCACAGACCCTGGGATCATGACTTGAGCCAAAGGTAGACACTTAACTGACTGAGGCACCCAGGCGCCCCTATATGTATGATTATATATATCCCAGATTTAAGGATAGGCTTCCATCCTACTTTTTTTTTTTTAATCTATGATTTATGCACATGAAGATCAGTTTCCCTGATCAGTTTCCCTGGATCATGATGTCAAGAATCCCTCTCTTTTGAGTTTTGTCTGATTTGGGCATTAAGGGAGCCCATAGTATAGACTCATTCAAACCACTGAGCCCATATACTCTTTTGTTGTGATTTAGTGGTTTTGTGCATACAAGTCTCTCTATATTTCTTAAAGATTTTATTTATTTGTTTGAGAGGGAGAGAGAGCACAAGCATGGGAGAGGGGCAGAGGGAGTAGGAGAAGCAGACTCCCCACTAAGCAGGGAACCCTAAGGAAGTAAGGCTCCATCCCAGGACCCTGAGGTTATGACCTGAGCTCCCATTTTTTCCAAAGAAACTACAGGTTCCCTGAAGAGTTGCATGTTGGCATGTTTGGATTCTCAAATTAGACTGCTTATATTCACCTGACTCTACCTCATACTAACTTGAGCAAACTTATTTAACCTCTATGACATATTGTTTACCCATCTATAAAACTGGCTTATAACAGTACCTTCCTCATGGGGTTGGTGGGCAATTAAATGAGTTAATTCATAGGCAGTGTTTCCTCACATATATAAAACACCAAATAATATGTTTACCCTCTAATGCATCCACCATTGACTGATCTTGACAAGAAGTAAACCATCACTAAATTGTTACAATCCAGGAGGCAACATTCCTAATGATAGGATTTCATGATTGTGTTCAAAGGATTTTAAGGTTGAGGTTGATCTTCCAAATACATAAAAATACCCAACTTTTGTAGTTCAAGATACCAATATAAGAGAACTAAAATTCTAAGAAAATTTGTTGAACAGAAGCAACAATTTTAAAATGCTTTACAAAGTGCTTCAGCATGATTAGAATTCCATAGTGCCAAATAACCAGATAAAAAATTAAAAGCTTAATCAATTATTCAGGCATCTAAACCTTCTTTTTCCTTCAGTTTCACCGAGATATTTGAGGTTGCATAGAGACAGTCTCTTGGTCTGTGTAAACTCTTATCTTCCTGAGAGTTTTCTCAACTATTTTTCTCTTTTTCTAGTCTCTCCTATTTCAAACAGTACACTTCTTGGGGGTGTGTAAATGAGTTTCTATTTCACGTGTAATTTTGTTTTTTGGATAACAGCATGAATTGGTCAAGCAAAGCCTTAAGATTAATTGGTCAGGCGAAGTCAGCTTGCTGTTTTTCCTGAACAGAAAGCCTTGAGAATCTACTCATTAGAGAGTTGTTCTAATGCTGGAAGAGGAGATTCACAGACAGTGACCTGACTTTGGCTTGTCCTTCCTTCTGGGGTTGATGTTAAATTAATGGAGTTCACAGTCTGCTATCAAAGCGTTATCCAGGCATCATGAAATGAACTGCTCACTCTCACACATGTCCTCCTTATCTCCCTCAATCCCTTTCTCCCTCTCTTCTCCACCACCATTACTGATAGCCAGAAGGACTGTTGGGCAAAAAAAATAACAATGATGTAAAACTCCTCCTTCTCCTGCTTGGTTTCTTGGTTCCTGAAGTTCACTTGAGAAAGTAAAATGAGATATTGGTTAGCTTTGTGACTCTGGGAAAGTAATGGAGACATCCAAATCTTACATTTATGAAGTATAGATTATGAAAGGGTCTAGTGCAGATTGTTAATTTGATAAATCGATGGCCTAATCCAGCACCTTGTTTGGTACCAATAAGAGATCAAAATACATGAAGTTATTGTCATTATAAGAAGTTGCTAATAGTTCTATAAGAAAAGAGGCAGCTAGGCAAGGGGAAAATTTATAGATTTAAAACTTTACTTCTTCTATTTCCTTTTAAGTAAAGAAAGAATAAAGAAGGACTCTTCCCAAAGAAATGATGGGACAACAATGGTGTGAGAGATTACTTGTCTTCAATTCTTTCATTCTCTTACATGTCCCATAAATAAGTAATGATCACCTATTGTGTGTTACATGTTGTTTTATATACTGGGAAAATGATAGTGAATAAAGCAGACAATCAAATGAAAAAAATAACTGCAGCTAGTTGTAAGAACAGTGAAGAAAATAATATAAGGCAATACAACATAAGAATGTGATAATAAAAGATTGTGTGGCCTTAGATAGTGTGGGGTGGTCAGAGAAGCTTATGACTTGAAGGATGTGAGGTCATCAGCCATACCATACAAACACCACGGAAGATTCCTCCAGATAGGGGGAATACAGGTAAAAGGGATTTTAAGCAACAATGAGCCTGGTATGTTAACATAAAAGAAAGCAGGGCAATGAGACTGAACTTTGCAGGGGAGAGAGTGGTGGTACTACCAGTCATAAAGGAAGTCAGGGGTCAGACCATGTAAGTCCTCAAAGGCTATGATAAGGGGCTTGGTTTTAGGTACATGTGATAGGAAGCCTTGGGTGGTTTAAAGCAGGTCAGGGACATAATATACTTTGGGTTTTTGTTGTTGTTGTTGTTTTATTTTTTATAAGTATCCTTTAAAAAAAAAAGATTTTATTTATTTGACAGACAGAGATCACAAATAGGCAGAGAGGCAGGCAGAGAGAGAAGGGGAGGATCTCGGCTGAGCATAGAGCCTGACGTGGGGTTTGGTCCCAGGACCCTGGGATCATGACCTGAGCCGAAGGCAGAGGCTTAATCCACTGAGCCACACAGGTGCCCCTATACTTTGTTTTTTTCAAGTCTCCCTTTTGTTGCTATGTGGAAAATGCAGGGTAGCTATCCTAGTTGACTGGATAGGGAGGAATGAGGTTGGATGAGGAGACAGCAGAGGTAATGGAGAATAAAGGCTGGATTTAGGATCAATTATTTCAGAGATAGAGTTGATAGGATTGCTAATGGATTGGACAAGTGGATGTGGTGTCAGTAGGAGGTCTATAAGTGGCACTCCTCTATTGAATGAGTGACTTGTGATGTAGCCTTACATATAACAAAGAAGGATAAAACTGTATCTCCAGTCACACGCATCCCTCCCAACTCCACTCTGGCCAGATGTCATCTCAACAGAGTGACACACAGTCTAGTTATGGATATCTTTTCACATTCACCCTACAAATAGGCAGTTTCTGTTACCATGTTCTGGACCAAATTCTGAGTACTGGTCAAGGAGTAGGAAGCAAGATAGGCACACTGCTGTTCTAGTGGAACATAAGTTCTAATGTGAGGAAAAAGTCTATCAGTAATAAGTAAATATCATAAAATATCAGATAAGCAAACCACTATTGATAAAATAAGGACAGAAGGATGTGTTAGTAAATCTTGGGTTGCTATATTTGAATAATTATTCAGGGGGGCTTCTTTGTAGGAGTATCACAGTTGTGTTGGAAGCAGATTAACTTTGAGTCATGTATTCTACGTCCATGAAGTGACATCTCGTAGGCCAATAGATATTTACATCTGGAATACTGGGAAGTAGACAACATTAAAGCAACAGGTACGATTTAAAGCCAGAGGCCCAAGTGATCATTAAGCACTGAAAATAGATGTAGCCAATAGGTTGGCCTCCAATAGAAGGAGGCCAAGAACCAAGCTCTGGGAATTCTTTAATAGTTATAGGTTGTACAGGCGAACAACTAGCAAATGAGATTGGAGCATCCAGACTTAAAGGTGGAAACAGCCCTGTGACATTACTGAGCAGATAAGCTGAGCTCTCTCCCCCATCTTCTTCCCTCTAGCCCTTCATCCTCAGGAAACACCAGATGATGTCTTCTCTTTTAATGGGATTCTGGGTAGGGTCCAACATTGTGACATAGGGTGGTACTCTCTTGACCAGAATTCATCCACCCAAGTCATCTACATGAGTAATTGCTTTGCTCTTGGAGGAAGGACAGAGTCCTGCATTGTGGGAACTCTGACATCAACTGTGATCTTCCCACTTTTGAGCCAGGAGGCTTCTGAATCAGTGATGCTCCCTCCAAGCCTGGTGGAGAAGTATCTGATATGCCAATTATATTTAATGACTCCAACCAGGCAACATAGTGGGCTCTTTTCTAAGAGAACACAAACAACAAGAGAAAGCTTCTAGGGACAGTATAGCTCTGTAGAATCTAGCAAACCTCAGACTTCTCAAGGGAGCAGGCACAGATGTTATGAGAAAAATAAATAAGAAAAATGGCTTGGTGGAAGCAAATGCCTGGGTACGTGGGGAAGGGGAAAAGGAGGGTCTATAGATTCTAATAGCAACAGATGAAAATCATAGGCTAAGAGCATAAAAACATTCAATAATTCAAATTAAGAACTCGATCACTTGAGTTAAGAGCTGCTGTGCTACAATGGGAGGGAAGATTATTGACAGGAAGTCATATCAATAAAAAAGAAAAAAATCCAGATAGAAACAATGAAGTAAAAAAGTATGAAAAATAAGAAGCTAGCTTAAAAGATACATGAGACACAGTATATAGGTCTAGCAATTGTAACTGGAGTCCAAGAAGTGGAAGGAAAAGAGGTAATAGGTGAAATCTGTCTTTGAGAAGACTCTGGTTTGAAATTTTACAAATTGATACAAGTCACTTGGGGGCTCCAGTTTCCAGAAGTGTATTAACTCCAATTGAGATGAGTAATGAGAAAATCATAGTTAGGTGCATCATAGTAGTACTACTAAAAACTGAAGACAAAGAAAATCTCAAAAACGGGCATAAAAATGCATAAAAAAAGTGGACCACCAAAGAGAAAACAATTGCACAGTTGACTTTTCAACAAAAATTAGGGAACTCCAGCAGACAGCAGAGTGACAGCTTTAAGATGTTGAGGAAAATAACAGCCACTCCAGAATCCTGTATCTCCTAAAAATATCCTTCACATATTAAGGCAAAATAAATACATTTTCAAGAAACAAAACCTGAGAATGCTTACTACAAGCAGACACATTTAAAAATGCAGAACTGAATAAGGAATAAACATGGAGGATATGGGGAGATGGAGAGAAAAAGTGAGTTGGGGGAAATTGGAGAGGGAGATGAACTATGAGGGACTGTGGACCCTGAGAAACAAACTGAGGGTTTTGGAGGGGAGTGTGTGGGAGGTTGGGTGATTCTGGTGGTGGGTATTAGGACGACACGTATTGGATAGAGCACTGGGTGTGGTGCATAAACAATGAATCTTGGACGCTGAAAAAAATAAAATTACACATACAAAAAAAAATGCAGAACTGAGTAAGCAACAATGAAAAGTGTTGAATATTGATGGAAATTTTAAAAAATAATAACAGTTTAAAATATAGGAAAAAAAAGTAGAAGGCAGGAGACAGAGATGAGAAGATTAGAAAATTAAGATGTTTAAGAAGGGCTTAGCTTTTAGGGGGGATAGTGAAACTGCTCATGAAAATTATACTCCAGTAATTAATAGAGGTATACTGTAATATACCTCTATTTAAAAATAATGGTTTTTAAAGTTATTTTTTAAAAATTGTTTTTAAAGAATAGACTAGAGTAAAAGTAGGTTTTTTAAATTTTAAAGAATAGACTAGTGTAAAAGTAATAAGATAATAGAGAAGAAAATCTTAGAGTTAAAAAATGTACAATTGATTCAAAAGAAAACAAAAAAAGAGAATGAGAGACAGAACAAGTATAAGTGGACTGAAAACCCCTAAAAACAATGGCTCTCGGGCTGAATTTTATAAATCTGTACTATAAATATGTATGATAAAATCTCTCAGCTGCATATAGAAGGGAACATTTCAACCTGATTAAGGATAACAACAAAAACCCTATACCAAATAGTATACTTCATGGTGAAAAGGTGGTTGTTTTCCTGGAGTTTAGAATAATACAGAGATACCCTCTTTCACAACTTCCAACCAATGTTATACTAGAGTTTCTAGCCAGTAGAGTAAAGCAAGAGAATTAAATAAAAAAAAAAAATACAGATTGGAAATTAGAAGGAAATGTCCTTATTAGCAGATGACATGATTGTGTAAATAGAAAATATGTATTTATAGACAATTTGAAGTTATCTTGCAAGGTTTTTAGTTAATAAAACTAAGTCCTATCCCCACATAATAGAAACAAACATTTAGGAGACATTTTTTTTTTTTTTTTTTTAGCTTTTACCATTTATAATAACAATAAAAAAATCCAAAACTTAGGAATAAGTCTAAGGAATAAAGATCAAAATATTAACACAAAAAGTAACTTTTAAAACTTTACCAATAAGAAGAAGATTTAAATAGATGTATGTTCACAGATTTAAAATAGTCAGCATTGTAAAATTGTCTCTCCTGTCCCAACTTTGTTGAGAAATACATATAGAGAAAGACAACTCTAATCAAAATTCTAGAACCATATATTTATCTGCAAATGCAAAGGGTGAAACATAGCTAATACATATTGGAGGAATTTACCACTTATGAAGATTTCTTATAAAGCTATAAGAACTAAAGCTATGTAGTAAATTAAAACTTTGGTATTAGATACAAGGATAAACAAACAGATCAATGGAACATATTAGAGTACAGAAACAAACCCACAGTTATATGGACTTTGAATCTCTCAAAAAGTGACATTGTAGAACAGTAGAGGAAAGGTGGTCTTTTAAATACTGATCATGGGGAGATTTGTTATCTCTTTTGGGGGAAAAAATAAAAAAGAAATGTTTCTGAAAACAGGTTCTATTGAGTCCTCTGTTTTGAGAGGAAGCCAAGATTTTCTATTAAGAGACAACTAAAGACCTTATAGGAAAAAAACACAGAAGTGTAAATCCTCTGACCTCTCTAACCTCTATTCTTCTCTTCCGTTGTGAATCTGAATCCATATTGGCTAAACACACCCGGCAATCAGAGAGCATGGGAAATTGTAGACTTCAAATATCTTGACGAAGAAGAGGAAACACAAAGCTACCATTCCAGTTAAGTTGTCTCTTGCTAAAAAAATATCCTAGAAGCCTCACCCCCTGACTTCTGCTTACCTTCCCTTGTCCCAGAAAGCCTGAGCACCCATCCTTGCCAAAAAAGCTGAGGAAATGCATTTTAAATTGATTTTATAGGGACAGAAGGTATATGCAATGAAGTTCATCCATTTAAAAGTTAAACCCATGGAGGTTTTTTTGTTTGTTTGTTTGTTTGTTTGTTTGTTTTAAGATTTATTTATTTATTTGAGAGAGTTAGGGGTTGGGGGAACAGAGGGAAAGGGAGAGAGAGTCTTAATGGACTCCATGCTGAGTGTGGAGCCTGATGCTGAGCTTGATCTCATGACTCTGAGATCATAACATGAACTAAACCAGGAATCCAAAGCTTAACTTACAATACCCTTCAGACACTCCCCAGGGAGTTTTAACAAATGTATACGCCTGTTAATCACCACCACAATCAAGATACAGAACATTTCCATCATTCCAAGAGATTACTTTGTGCTCATTTATAGTGAATGTTCCCACTTCCTATCCCAGTCATACGCACTAATTTATTTAATTCTTTTAAAGATTTTATTTTTAAGTAATCTCTGCACCCAACGTGGGGCTTGAACTCACAACCCCGAGATCAAGAGTTACCTGTTCTATGGATTGAGCCCCCCAAGCACACCTGATTTTTTTTTTTAACAAAGGTGAAATTGATATAACCTAAAACAAACCATTTTAAAATGAGCAATTTATTGGTATTTAGTACCTTCACAATTTTATATGACACCGTGATTTAATTTCTATCACTGTAGGTTAATTTATTCTTGGAGAACATCATGTAAATGCACTTGTATAAAAGTTTTTTGTATGTCTGATTTCTTTCACTCCATAAAATATTCTTGTGGTTTATGCATGTTTTGCATATCCTAACAGTCCCTTCATTTTATTGCTGAACAGTACTCCATCGTATGGATGGACCAAAGTGTGTTTCTTGTTTCCAGTTTCTGACTATTATTAATAAAACTACTGTGAACACTCTCTTGCAAAGCTTTTTATAAATCCAAGCTCCTGATTTCCCCTAGGTAAACACTAGGAGTGGAACTACTAGGTCATGTGCTAAGTTATGTTAATAAGAAATGGCAAAATATCCTTCCCAGTGTGGTTGTATCATTTTATACTTTCATGAGCAGTGCATAAGAGTTCTAGTGTCTTCATATCCTGGCCAACCCTTGCAACTCCCACTCTTTTCAGTATCAGGCATTCTAGTGCATGTATAGTTATAGTAGTATCTTACCATGGTTTTATTTTTATTGCCCAAGTGGCTAAAGATATTAAGCATTTATTTGTGTGCTTATTGGTCATTTATACCTCTTTTGAGAAATATTTATTCCAACAGTTTGCCTATTTTAACAGCTTTATTGAGGTATAATTGACATAAAGTAAATTGTACATATGGAGGTGTGTGGTTTGGTAAGTTGTGACATACGTATGCACCCATGAAACTGTCACTAATTAAGGGAATGGAAATCATTATCACCCTCAAGAAGTTCCCTTGGGTTCCTTTATAATATCTCCCTTTCCCTGACCTGCTTTCTGTCACTATTAGTTTGCATATTCTATAATTTTATGTATATAGAATCACACAGTATTTTTTTCTGGCATCTTTCACTCAGCACCATCATTTCAAAAATTAATCGATTTTGCTGTGGGTATTAGCAGTTCAGTTTTTATTTGCTGAGAAGTGTTCCTATATATGGATATACACTCTGGTTTCTTCAATCTATCTTATAAATATTTTTACTACAGTTGTAAATAGCATTTTAAAACTTTCATATTCTAATATTTTTTCTGTATAGAAATAAAATTAAATTTTGTATTTCGGCCTTCAATTGTGAGAACGAAGCAAATTGATTTACTAGCTCTAGTACTTTTTTTTTTTTTTTAACTTTTTATTTTTTATAAACATATATTTTTATCCCCAGGGGTACAGGTCTGTGAATCGCCAGGTTTACACACTTCACAGCACTCACCAAAGCACATACCCTCCCCAATGTCCATAATCCCACCCCTTCTCCCAAACCCCCTCCCCCCAGCAACCCTCAGTTTGTTTTGTGAGAAAGGAATCCATCAAAATCCTTGAGGAGAACACAGGCAGCAACCTCTTCGACCTCTGCCGCAGCAACATCTTCCTAGGAACAACTAGCTCTAGTACTTTTTGCCGGATTCCTTAGAGTATTCTACCTTCATAATCATGTCATCTGGATAAAAGACAGTTTTACTTTTTCCTTTGGAAATCTTTCTTCTTGGGGCAGCTGGGTGGCTCAATTGGTTAAGCAACTGCCTTCAGCTCAGGTCATGATCCCAGAGTTCTAGGATCAAGTCCCACATCAGGCTCCCAGCTCCTCAGGGAGTCTTCTTCTCCTTTTGACCCTCTCCCTCTCATGCTCTCTCTCTCTCACTCTCATTCTCTCTCAAATAAATAAATAAAATTTTTTTTTAAAGAAAATCTTTCTTCGTTTCTTCCCTTCTTGATCTCTAATACAATGTTGAATATAAATGGTAAGAATAGATATCCTTCCCTTGTTCATAATCTTAGAAAAAAATTCAATATTTCCCGTGAAGTATTATGTTAACTAGAGGTTTTTGCATATATCCTTTATCTCATTGAGAAATTTTCTGCAATTTTGAATGCTGTTATCATGACTAGATGTTGAATTGATCAAATGTATCTATCGAGATGATGATATTATTTTTCTCTTTTATTTCTTTAAGATAATGGATTCAATAGCTTAACTTTTTATTTTCCTTAGAGAAAGAGAGACAGAGGAAGAGAGAAAGAGTGTCCAAGCAGTGGGAGGGGAAGGGAGAGAGAGAATCTTAAGTAGGCTCCACACCCAGCCTGGAGCTTGACGTGGGGCTCAGTCTCAGGACCCTGAGATTGTGACTGGAGCCGAAATCAAGAGTCAGACCCTTAACCGACTGAGCCTCCCAGGCGCCCCTTAATAGGTTAACTTTTAAATCAGTCTTGCATTTGGTCATGATTAATTGCAGTTTTTATGTATCGCTTGCTTCTATTTGCTGATATTGGATTATGGATTATCAGACATTTGATCAGCAAGATGTTGGTCTTTAGTTTTCCTATTTTCTATTTCCTATTTCCCTATAGCGTCTGTGTGATTTCAGTGTTAAAGCAAAGTTGGCCTTCAAATAACATGTTCAGGATTGTTTCCTCCTCCCTCATTTTCAGAGGTTTTATATAAGAAGAGTGTTTCTTCCTTAAATATCTGATAGAAATTACCATTTCAACCATTTGGTTCCAGATTTGGGGAAGGGTTTTATTTGTGATAAATTCAATTTCTTTAGTAGATAGAGGGATTTTCCTATTTTCTGTATCTTCTTGTGTCTGTTGTGTTCATTTGTGCCTTTCAGAAATTATCTATTTAATCTAAATTGGAAAATGTATTGGCATGAGGTGGTTAATAAGACTTACGTATCTCCCTTTTAAAGTCTGTAGGATCTGTAATGAGGTTCCTTCTCTCATTTCTCATATTGTTAATTTGGTTTTTCTTTTTTTTTCTGTTCTTTTTATTTTTTATTTTTATTTTTTTTTTAAGATTTTATTTATTTATTTGACAGAGAGAAATCACAAGTAGTCAGAGAGGCAGGCAGAGAGAGAGAGGAGGAAGCAGGCTCCCTGCTGAGCAGAGAGCCCGATGCGGGACTCTATCCCAGGACCCTGAGATCATGACCTGAGCCGAAGGCAGCGGCTTAACCACTGAGCCACCCAGGCGCCCTCTGTTCTTTTTAAAGGGACCACTTGTTCTGTTTTTCATTCCTGCTCTAACTTTATTATTTCCTTCTTTCTCCTCACTCTGCCCTTCTTTTTCTAGCTTCTTTATGTATAAGCTTAGATCACTAATTTTAAGCCTTTAGTATTTTCTGATATTAGCTTTTAAGTTATAAATTTTCAAATGCTTCTTTATCTGCAATTCATGAATTTTGACATATTGGGTTTTTTCCCATCGACATGCAGTTAAAAATAGTATCTAATTTCTCTTGTGGTTTCTTTGAGCCATGGGCTAATTAGAAGGGTATTGCTTAATTTCTAATATTTGAGGATATTCTGGAGTTTGTTATCGATTTTTAATTTACTGTACTGTGGCCAGAGAGAATTTTCTGTATGAGTTGAGTCCTTTTAAATTCCTGGAGACTTACTTTGCCATCCTGTATATGATTGCTCTTGGTGAATATTCCATATACACTTAAAAAGAATGTGTATTTTTTCAGGTATTGGGTGTTGTGTTTTTTCAGTGTCAGCTAACTGAAAATTGGGTCATAATATTGTTTGCTTCTGCATTATCACTGCTTTCATTCTACTTCTGTTTTTGAGAGAGGAATGTCCAAGTTTTCCATTATAAATATAAATATGTCTATTACTCCTTTTCGTTCTTGTTGGTTTTGCTTAATTTGAAGTTTTGTTATAGGGCCCATACACATTTAATATTATTATATCTCTCTGACATATTAACCCATTTATCAGCACAAAATGCCCTCTTTGGTCCTAGGGATATAGTTTGTCCTTCAGTCTGTTTTTTCTGATATTAAGATCTCTTAGACTTATTTGCATGACATGACTGCTCCTATCCTTTCACTGGAGACCTATAGTTTTTTACTGAAAGTGCATTTTTGAAGATGGTATTTAGTTGGGGCTTGCATTTTTATCCAATGGGTAAATCTGCTTTTTAACTGGTGTTCTTATTCCATTTTAAATTGACTGTCTTGCCATTTTTCCGACTTGCTCATCTGGTCTTTGTTCTTTTTTCCTCTTTTTATGCCTTCATTTCTATTAATTGCCTATCTTTAGCATATTTTCTCCTTTATTGACTTGTTATGTATAACTCTTCATTTTGTTTTTGTGTGGTTGCGCCAATGTTTAAAATAAATATCTTAAGAGAATGTTAGTGATCTGTGGGAAAAGATCGAGCCACTAGACACTCCCAGTGGAGTATTATGCCACTTATGTGTAATGTAAACAGCAGTATTCCTTTCCCTGTCTGGTCTTTGTATCAGTATTTCTACATAGGATGTCCATAAACATATGTGTATAGGTATGTGATTATACACACACACACACACACACACACACACACACATACATATGACACAATTCATTAATAGTCTTTTTGATTTAGTAAGCCACACATTTGGCTCAGTAAGTCAAATTTTTTAAAAAAATTAAAAACAAGAGAACAAGTCTTTTATAATTACTCATGTGTTTACCATTGCCTGTCTCCCTCATTCCTTTATGTAGATCAGAATTCGTATCAACAATCCTTTCCATGGTAATGAATTCACTCACCTTTTTCTGTCTTCTTTGGAAGGTTCTTTATGTTGCCTTCATATTTGAAGGATAGGAAGATATTTTCATTGGTTATGGAGCTCTGGGTTGATAGAGTTTTTAAAAAATTATTTCAGCACTTGTAGATGTTTGTCCATTATCTTAATGGCTTATGTACTATTTATGGTGAAAAGTCAGTGGTCATTCTTAAGTGTGTTCCCCCTCTATAATGGGCCCCCTTTCCCTGATTATTTTGAATATTTTACCTTTGTAACTGTTATTAAGTAATTTTATTACATGACTTACAGGATTTTTTAACTTATCCTAAGTGAACTTTATTTAATTTTTAGTTCTAGGGTTTTATATTTTTAAATGAAATTTGGAAAATTCTAACTATCACTTCGTCAGTACTTTTTGTGCCCACCTTTAACTCTCCTTCTAGCACTCCACTGGGAGTGTCTAGTGGCTCGATCTTTTCCCACAGATCACTAACATTCTCTTAATATTTTAGCAATTTTTAGCAGTGTTTCAGTTTAGATAGTTTTAATCTCTGTCTTCAGTTTCAGTGATTTTTGCTTTTCTTGTGTTTAATTTACTTTGAAGCTCATCCTAAGCTTGCTTGCTTTTTTTTTTTTTTGGACATTGTGTATTTTAGTTCTAAAAGTTCTTCAGGTACCTTTTTGTAGATTCCTTTTCTCTTCTCATTATGTTCTTATTTCCTTTTAATCCTTGAATATATTTTTAATACATCTTTTTTTCAGCAATTTTTTAAAAATTTAATTTTATTTTTTTTCAGTGTTCCAAGATTTATTATTTATGCATCACACCCAGTACTCCATGCAATACGTGCCCTCCTTAATACCCACCAAGTCTTTGACTAATAATACCATCCTCCCTATAACATTTAGAGCTATTTCCATTGACTGAAAATTGCCTTTTATTCTTATAGTTAATTTGTTTGTTAATAATCTTGTCCTTTTAAAGTCTATTTTAAGCTTTGCTTGGGCAAGCCTAGATGAGCTATCACTCTGTGGTTGGTTTAGCCCTGCTGCTGGGGCATGGCCTTTCTGGGATCTCTACTGAGTGTCTCAGGTTAATAATCTCCCACTTGGGGGTGAGGGGTAGTTCTCATAGCTAGTCAGTTTATACCTTCCCAATATTTATACTCACTGGTCATTCTTTTCCAGGCTTGTGGAGCCTCAGATGGGGTATGTCTCTCTTAATATACAGTCTGAGACTCAAGAAGACTTTCCTTATATACTTGCTGAATTTTTCCTCTGCTTTCTGTTCCCTATCCCTCTGCCTCCAAATTCTAGCTGGCTTAGACCTACAGACATTTTATCTGTTTTGTCAGTGCAGCAAGAAAGTCATGATTTGCTTGGCTGCCCCTTTCTTACCCTGGGGTCCATCAAATACCTCCAGACTGAAGGAGCAATTACAAGGCTCTGCTTATTTGGTTTCTTTCTCTCAGGGATTACAATTCTGTTAGTCATTGTTTTATATCTGATTCCCCCCCTCCTCAAATTCTGTCTAGATTTTTAGTGGTGATACTAGATGGGCTAGTCTAGTACTACTTGCTCCATCATGGCCAGAAACAGAAGTCAGAAATTATTATTATTATTATTATTATTTACTTTCACATCTGTTAATATATGCTGCCAATTCTGTATGGCATAAGGGAGCTCACAAGATTTGCAGTGACTATAAGAATTAATGACAGTGTGTCACCTGGGATAACACAATATCTTGGAAATTTTTGGTTGTGTAGCCTTTTCCCTAAAACACTTCCCTAAGCTCTGAGTTTTCCTGGGAATTTTCTTGGTTTGATTTGGAAAATTTCTTCTTTTTTCAGTTTGCATACACATGTCTGAACTTCCAAGACAGGACTAATGTCGACCAGGTATCAGTCTAGTCTGACTATTACATCAGTACTGTACTTATTAGAAATTAAGAATTAAAATAAATGTATTAGTACCAGATTCTGAGAATTAGAGCTCTGAGTTCTTTGTAGTGCTGCCTGTACCTTCTCTCTTAATCCTGATCAAAACCCCATAAGCAGAAAGGTACAATTTAAGTAAATTTACAAGTACTGTTAGGTGATTTTCAGTTTTCCTTCTGTCTTTCCACCCCTCCTGCTTTCCTTCTTTTGCCAAAGTTGATTGTTACTATTTTGTTCTATCTTCTTTAATACAACCCCCCAAATCTTTCATGATATGACACCACTATTATCATTTACCCATTTATCCACTCGGTAAATATTTATTAAAAACTTGTAATTTTCTAGGTTGTTTGACAGATTCTAGAAATAAAGTAGAAAGATTTCTTAATCCCAGTGGAAATCAAAAGTCTTATGGGAGGAGAATCATTTATCAAACAACTACATAAATAAGTACTTGCTTACAAAATATGTGTGCTTTGAAGAAAAAGAACAAAGTACTTTGAGAGTACATAGCTGGGTATGTCCATTTGGGCTCTCCAGTCAGAAAACGCCAAGGTGGAATTTAAAATGTTAAGAGATTTATTAGTGGGAATGCTTATGAAGGAAAAAAGGGAGAGAAAAGAGAAGTGGGGAGAGTTGCAGATAGTGATGTGAATCTGACACCTGTACAAGGAGAGAGGGAAGGTTGGGTGGAAAGAAAGTAAGACAGCTATACAGCTCTGAGAAAGCCTTGGCCAGATTAAGGGGAACCTCCAGAGCAAAGAGTGTCTCCTAGAGGAATCCTCTCTTGGGTCTGGAATGGATGGGTCTAGTACGTGTGCTGCACTTACTCATTGGTTGGGAACAGCCCAGGGAGAGCGTGGCCTCAGTGTGGATGCTGTGGTGGATGGTCACGGTGTGGCAGCTGGCGATTCAGCTAACTACACTCCTCACAGCATATTTTCCCTGAAGGAAGATGTGAGCAGAGCACTCCTATAGCCGCCTTACAGGATCACTGGTCCTGGTCTAGCAAGGTGAGGAAGATTTCTCTAGGATATTTTAAGAACCATGTTTAAGTGACTAATATCTCTTCCTTGTACCATGGAGAGACTCGGTATTCAGGTCACATAAGGAGAAAATTTCTTAGACTCACTGTTCAGACAAAGGCCACTTTGCTGTATTTTGGTGTTAAGGCCTTCTGTGTTTTTAGCTTATCTCTTACATAGCTGGCTTCAGATCTGACTGCACTGTGATTTGTGGCTCTGTCATTACCATTGTGAAAGCCTAAAATCTCCCTTCTCTCCCTTTACACATACATCTCATCCAAAACGATTTATTGAACACCTGATGTATTACAAGCATTGTCTTACGAGCTTTCCCTTTTTTGGTGGCTGGAGTCGTACCTGGTAATAATTTACCTTGAATCTTTTCTATTCAACTTGCTTTTCCTGACCTCAGCTGATCCTATTTGTATCTTCAAACAGCTACCGTTGTGAGTAGCTTTGATTGTGGAACAGCAGTTATTTAAATATTTATGGACAATCTGTTCCAAAACAATATTGAAAGCAGCAGTGCACAGTTTAAGAAATACATAAAAATCAATGGGGCAAATTTATGTATCAGAAGATCTACATTTCCAACTATGTGCCAGATTTTCCATTTATAATTCTTGCAAATGAAACACTTCGGGTAATCATAAATAGTGACCTCTCGGAACCTTTCTCTCTGAGTTATGGCCCGTCAGTAATAAACAGAGAGCAGTATTTGATTTGTAGGCAGAACTATACAAAGCAAGAACTCAATGCTAATGCCTTTGATCATTCTAATTCATTTTAACTGGCCAAGAGGGAGATGGCAAAAAGTCTTTTATAACATCATCACCTTCTGTTCTAACTGTGCCTAGTGCCTGTCTTGACACATTTTCTGTGCAGTGGCTGTACCTAGCATTGTGCCCGGCACCAGAAGGACACCATTAAATATTTGTGCATGAATCTGATAGTCCGAAGCCAGCATGGAACACTGCCTAATTCACCCCACAACCTTGGTTCTTTAGCAAGGGTCCCACGGGAAATGAAATCTAATACGACAACAACACTCAGACTTCAGCTCCCAAATACTTTAGTTAACTGAGCTGTTTCTTTTTTGCCATCACTTCAACTTTCACTGTAGAAACTATGCATACTATCATTTCTAGACTCTACATACATGGGCTTTCCTATTTAGAAGGGAACTTAGAGGTAATGAAATGCAGGAATGACAAATACAATTTATTTCATTTCTCTAAGCTCAATAGGAAATAGAGCTGTTTCCATTCAGTAATGTCTCTTAAGGGTGGGCAAAGGCATGAGCACCAGGTGCTGGCCCGGCCACACCGAGTCCAACTCCCCAGACTGACAGATGGTGGTCAACCTCCACTCAAACACAACTAAGCCAGGAACTGCTGCCTTTCAGACTGACTCATGTCATGAATGAATGATGAAAAGTCCTTCTCTGTATAATAAGCTGAAATCCCTCCTTCTATACCTTCTATCCTTTAACTTGAGTTCTGCCTTTTTGGGTCACAATAAATCTACTCTGTCTTATTCTACATGATAGCACTTTAATATATTTTGAACACAATTTCTCTGAGCTCCTTTTCCCTTTCGTTGTCCACCAGTCTCTCAGCATCTTTGAAAATTATTTTTTAGATGTTTGTTTGTATGTTTAGAGACAGGGCATGTGCAAACAGGGGGAGGGGCAGTGAGGGACAGAGAATCTCAAGCAGACTCCATGCTGAGGGCAGAGCCCGAGGAGGGGCTCAAGCTCACAACACTGAGATCACCAGCTGAGTGGAAACTGAGAGCTAGAGCTTAACCGACTGAGCCATCCAGGCACCCCTGACATTTTTATCTACAATACTTAAAGTTTTCTGACAGGAGTTCTAAAACCGTACTGCAGAGTTTGTGTGTGTGTGCGTGTGTGTGCGTGTGTGTGTGTGTGTGTGTGTGTGTATGCATGTGTCTGTATGTCCTAGAATATAATTCATCGAGGCCTGGAGGAATTCTTATCTGTAAAACAACATAATGCCATCTTCATTATGTTCTCATTTAGCTTGGGCTTTCATTCCCTCGTAAGGCCGTTGGCCTACCTTTCCAGTAGGAAGATCATTCTCCTTGATAGAACAGATAAGCAATGGAAATTTTAGATGCTTCTCCTCTCTCACTGTCATCTGTTAACATTACATCATCTTTTTCCAAGCGGCAAGCTTAACCCTTTCTTGTTTTTCTTCTTGCTCCTCGTCTAATGTAAAAAGCTTTTGCCAAATCTAAGAACACTTTTTAGCTCATGTCTTATTTTACATTGCAGCTATATTTGACACTTGGATTATTCTCTCCTTTCTGAAATTCTCTACTCTCTACTTGATTCTCCTCTTCTCTTTCTCTGTGCATTCCGACTCCGCTTCCTCTGTGGGCTCCTCCTCCGCTTTCCATGGGGTGTTCACCACAATTCTGGTGAACAGAATGACATGAACTCTGTCCTTGGGTAAGTTCAGGCACTCCAGTGGTTTAACCACCCTGTATTCTGATGACACTAAAATATTATCTCCAGCGAAGACCTCTTCCCCAAGGTTAAGGCTGAGTACAGATGTTCCAGAGTAACTAAAACTGAATCATCATCTTCCTCCCACATGTCCAGCCACTATTCTGCTCCTTCTCCTCAGTGTCCTGCCTCAGTGATGGGCATCCCCTCTGCCCACTCATCCAAACACGTGGGAACTGATGTTCTTCCTTCCTCTCATCCAGTTTATACACCAGCCACCCCATCCACCTGATTGCATTGTCTGTGGTTTTTTGGTTCCTTCTCTCCTTCTGTTGCTCTGCTTCCCCGGTTAGGGATTCCATTTTTATAGCTTGGAATTTTTCAGTAGCCTCCTGACCTGTTTTTGTGTTTTGTTTTACTTTGCTCTTTGTTTTGTTATTGCTTTCATTCTTCTGTGTCTCAGGTCTGGCCTCTCCATCAAGCCAGAGAAATCTATCTAAAACACACATATGACCAGGTACCTTTACTGTTTCAAATTTTTCCAGGTTCCCCTTCAACCACAAAACAAACTTTCAGAATGTGGTGTGTAAGATATTCTATGATGTGGCCCACAATTCTCCATCTACCTTGTATTTTTCTGCTCCTTGCTCTGAAATAGAAGCTGTGATCATGGGAAAATGTCCATAAAATCCAGCCTGTTTCATGTTATTTCAGGTCTTCCTACCTTTGTTTATGCCATGTTTTCTACCTAACATTTCATTTCTCTCTCTCTCTTTTTCTTTTTCTTTTGACTAATTTTTGCTTATCTCTTATGGTTCAGCTCAGGCTTTCCTCTAGGGGATACTATAGACAACACAAAGGAACTGAAGACCCTCCCTTTGTGTTCTTATAGCACTCTGCACCTGCGTCTTTTCTGTCCCTGACTGAGTGTTAACTCTACAGCCATCTGGGTATGGGATTGTCTCCTTTATATCTTCTTGAACTTTTTTTTTTTTTTTTTTTGCTCTTGAACTTTCTTTCCTGACCTTACATTTCCTTGGGCTTCTTTCAGAAAGATTTAGGTTGGTATTTTCTTAACTAATGAATTCTTTATGTACACTGAGAAATACAATAAGAAAACCTAATGCTGGCGAGCTTCAAATTCAATGCAAACAATATCTGAGAACTAAAAGTCACATAGGAATGGATTTGCTTGCTAGAATATGATTGCCCCCCCCCAAAAAAAACCAACAACAAAAAAAACGATTTTTTTTTTTTTTTTTTTAGCAAGCGTTTTTAGTTTAACTTAGAGGACAAAGTCACGGTCTTGATTCTCAAATTTACTCTACAAATATTTACTGAGTATCTGGGTTGTGTAGAGGTGAATTAGACATTTATTCCATTTTTCAGGAAGCTTACAGTTCAGCAGAAAAAAACAGCAAAACCATGTTCCAAGGAAGCAAAGATGACGTTGGTGATGACAATGAGAAAATCAGATTTACTTCCATTATCTGGCTTAACTCATAATCATAATGTAAGCTATTATCATCCTCATTTTATGATGAGAGATCTAAGACTTCAGAGAGCTAAAGAACATGCTCAGGGTTACAATCTGAGTCTCAACACACTTGACCTTGTGCTATGCTCTCTACAATATCATGATGTGTTATGAAAGAGAGTCGGCCAAGAGTACGACTCAGAAAAAAGCAAGACAGATGGCTTCCTGCTGGAGGGACCAGAGAAGACTCCATGGAGGAGATGGCATTTGGTCTAAGCATTAAAACATGATTAAATTTTGGATCTTCAGGGAGGGAGAGGAAGACATTCCAGGCAGAGGCAAGAGTTTAAATATAGTCACAGAGGTGGTAGAGTGTGCAGCATACACAATGCTAAGCAAGGGAGATCGGCTTGGATGAATCCTTAAAAAGAGTAGTGAGAACACAAACTGAAATGTGGGTAGGAAGTCACTATTTTTACTGAGCAATGTGAGTTTCCTTCTAGAGCCATAGAAAGCCAATGAGAATTTAGAACAGGGCAATGACCTAAGAAATTAATACCACTGAAGTCTGTAAAATTGATTGGAGGAAGGAGAGTCTGGGATGGTTCATTCATTCAACAAACACTTATTAAGTAGCAGACCCTGTTTTACGTACTGAGGCAACAATTTCTGCTCTAATGGAGTCCTTCTACTTGGAGGAAACAAATAATTAACAAATATACAATTCATATATGCATGTGTGTGCGCGTGTGTATACACATACAAAAATGAACAAATATTTTCATTTTCATATATTATCAAATAATATACATATTATACAAATATGTATACAAAGAAACAATTCATATATAAATACATACAGAAATAATTATAGAACTACATATACAAATAAACAATTCTTATATATATAAGTCATACGTATGAATTGATTTGTTGTTTTATATATGGAGAGAGAGCTAGAGAGAGATTAGTTGAGAGTTAGAAGGTGATAATTATTATGAACAAAAACTAAACAAGGGAAGAATATAGAGAGCTCCTGAGTATTGATGGGAGGGCATTCATATGTTAAATAGGGTAGTAGGTAAAGGTCTTACAGAGAAGGTGATAGGAACAAAAACAAAAAAACAGGTAAGAAAATGAGCCATGTGGTTATTTTGGGTAAGAGCATTTAAGGTACCAAGCGCAACATGAAAGGGCATAAATATACCTGTCATATTTAAAATATAGTAAAGAGGACACATGGCCAGCAAGGGGGGTGGTGGGGGTGGTAGAAGGAAAAGCATCCAGAGAGATGACAGAGGAGGAGCATAGCAAAATCTTTGGCTTTTTCTCTGAGTGAAATGGGAAAGCACTGGAGGGCTTTGTGCAGAGGCGTGCCATAGTCTGACTTAGGCTTCTCAAGGAGAACTCGGGCTCGCTGGGGGGCATATGCGAACAGGGACAAGAGCAATAGTGGGACTTCAGTTGGGAGCTCTCATGGTTATGGAGGGTGGTGGCTCAGTCCAGCTCTGCAGTAGGTTGGTGGTGGTCTGATGAACTGACCTGCTGAATGTGGAGTTTGTGAGAAAGAGAGGAGTCTTGGATGACTCCGCATAGGACATGTACTCAACAGTGACTCTTTCTTAGTTTTATGAATTGCTGGTGTGTGTTGGTATATGTATGCTTTATATACACTGCATTTATAGCCCTTTTATGTTAGGCCACAAAATTGGAATTTCCTTTTGACAGATAAATGAATGCCCCTGCAAAGTCTGTGCTCATGAATAAATACATATCACATTGCTTTTTATTAAGACTTCTAACTTTACAAAGTGCTTTCTCATGTCATTGTATGCTCACGACACTTCTCTATTAGAATGGCTATACTGAATATTAAAAAGTGCATTGAATTGTCTCCAGTAACAATATCTGGAACCAGAAAAGTACATAAACAAGATCCAGAAAGTCAAATAATAATTGCTTTAGCAATACCATTTTTACTTGGGGTAGTTGTTAAGTTGGTGGCTGTGTCTACTTATGCTGATATCTGAGTATAAACTAAAGTATCTGTACAATATTTTAAAATATGCAAAATATGCAAAAATATGCAAAATAGCATCTCTAGGCTTTCACTATTCTAAAATATTTAGTGTGGTTTCCATTGTCTTAAAATATTTCTTGGTTTTTTTTCCCCACTATTTAGTTGTATGAGTAGGACATAAATACCTCTACCATCAGCTTGAATTTCTCCTTCATCTCCCCATTTTTCCTCTCTTACCTTTTAAAATAATAAATTTGTCAAGTTCTAGATTTAGTATTGGAAATCCAAAACAAATAAGATATATTAACTGCCTTCAAGGAAATATTATTTCTTTCAGAAGCCATCCCCTACCTTTCTTATAAAAAAATTTGAAGTATCTTATAGGAATGAGTAAGCAAAGAGGAAAATATTAAATAAATGGAAGAAAGACTGAAAAGTGAATAAAGTTAGGAGAATAATGTGAAACCAGGAACAGGATAAACATAAACAGTGCACATCAAAACATTCTAGACAATGTTGTTGGAAAGTAGAGGAATATCAGTAAAGTGTTCTCTCAGCTGGAAGGACAATATGGAAAAATCAAGCCTCTTCATACCATTTACAGAGTTGCATTCAGGGGAACTTAGTGATGGGGGCAAGTACTTTGGGAGACATTGAAGATCAAGGACACTGAAGAGCTGTTTTCTATCCCTATTCTCCACATCTATCAGAACTTTAACCCACAGGCTTTATGTAGTAAGGGGCATGGTGTTGAGGTCACAGAATGGTTATCTGAAGTGTGGCCTTCTGCGCATTCTACTAGTTACTCAGAGTGGCCACTCCTTTAGGGAAGATCAGGACAAGCCTCCTGCATTCTGGGGCTGGACTTATATTTACCTCCCCAAGGCCTAAAACACATATCCCCAAGTGGGGATCATTACCCAGACATGCACAAGATGGAGGACTGACAATGGAGTCAGTATTGTCAGCACTCTTACAGATATTTACTCAGAACTTTCTTCTGCCAGGGCAAAAGAGAACATAGGATAGGATTCATGGCTATCAACAAGATTAAAGCCCACCACTTGCTTGGAAGTACATTTTTTCTTGGTCCTCAATCATGGGAAGAGCTTCTCCAGTGGGCAATAAAGTCACAGCACAGTGTGCTGTGTCTGCCCTTGGGCATTTGTTCAATTGAAATGCCACACTAGAAGCCCAGAAATCATTTTGAAACTACAATCTGACTGTATAAATTCTTTAAGAGCTTTCTGACAGGAATATAGCAATAGGTTTTATAGGGATCATCTTATAATATTTTGTAGTTCAGGTAGATTGCGCATTAAAGTACAGATCAGGAGAGAGGACTGAATGGCCTGATCTAAGGGCACATCTGTTTGTTGCTCTGACTCATGAATAGCACTTTAGCATGCTTTTGATGAGAATGGAACAGCAAAAAAATCAAGACCAGTTCTCTGAGTATAACCTAGGGTTCTTTTATTTTGCTTGTGGATTAAAGTTGACAATCAGCCAATGTTGCCTTGACAACCAACCCAACAACAAAACCTAGAGTTGAGTGCCTCCTATGAAGGATACACAACAAGGATGGTGTCCCAGATGGAAAATCCAGACATCAGAGGGCACCCTGATGGATGCTGATGGTAACAACCACAGTGATATTGGTTGTTACTGATTACTGATTGTTACCAATTGTTACTGATTGATTGTTACCGAACATGGAGAATCACAAAGGAGCCCCTCAAGGTGGCACTTGAGCTTCATCTCAAAGAATGAATCTGATTTTGATATGGAAAAAACAGAGATGGCCACTGCAGGTGGATAAACAGCCTGACCAGTGCAGGGAGGGAGTGAGTTTATATAGCACACAAACAGCAGGAAGTCCTATTTGGTGAGAACGAATAGTGAGGAATGGCAGGAAGGGAGGGAAGTGAGGAATGGCATGAGGCCGGGAAGAAAGCACGGACTCCAGCATGAAGACATTTGAATGAAGAGTCTGGGCTTCCATCCCTGCAGACCTCTCCATCCACTTCATCTGGTTCTCTAAAGAAGCTAGAGCCCTGCCCCAGAATCTTCACATTGGGAACACTCATTTATTACAAAACTGAACAAATATTCACTACATTTGCAGAAACCGTAACTTAACTTGTCAGAAGCCAATGACTGTCAGTCTCCCCTTTATATAAATATCTCTGTTCCACAAAATAAATGAGATGATTCTTGAATTCTGAGGCAGGTACTGGCTAGTTATTTCATTGATGTTCAGTAAATAGTGAGGATCGCTCCACAAGGTTTGTCTTGCTTTTTCTAAAGACTTCTGTGTAAGATGCTGCATTTCATTATGGTAACCTTGCAGATGGTCTCTTTGGGATAGAAGAGATGCAAACCCACCGGGGACAAATTGGAAAATGGTGAGAAACAAGAACCTGTATGACTGGATAAGTACTGTGAAGCCTTGGCGGGTGGGGGGGGAGTCTTCGGCCTCAAAGAAGTCAAAGTAAACCTTGTCAGAAGGAGAGCTCCAGAGGGATGAAAGCCATGGGCCTTTGCTGATGATGGCGACAGCCCACCGCGTTCAGCCCACACTGTGTGCTTTCTGTGTGTTAACTCAGTCGGTTACTACAAACCCATGTGATCAGTATTATTATCTTGACACTGTGCCTGAGGAAAAACAGAAGCCCAGAGGAGTTTAGCAACTTCCCCGCAACTGTGCATCTTGGAAATGACATTGACCTCATTGACCTCACATGAACCCTGGCAGCTTAGCTTCAGAGCTCCTTCTGTTTGCCACTACCCTATTTCTCATTTCGTGAAATGTTACAGCTTGAAGGGCCCTTAGAACTCATCTGGTTCACTGGTCCTCTGCACATAGCCCTTGGCCAGCTGGGATTAGAATCAAGTGAATGAGGCCCTCTCTTTGGGTGCAAAATGTACAAGGGCGCCAAAGACCTCAGGAGTCAAATAAATAATATGTTAAGGCAGTATTGCTTAAAAATCAAAATTAACGTTATGATACAGGAAATATTGAGATTTAAATAATGACAGGACCTCTTTCTTTAAGAATGGATCTCTCTTGGGTTCCTTCTCTCTATTAATGGCACCTTCATCCCAGCTTTGGTGCCTGGAGCAGCATCAGCATCTCTTGGGAGGTTTTCATTTGTTCGGATTTTCAGGCTTCATTCCATACCCTACTCCTTCCAGTGCTCTGAAGGAAGTACCCAGCAATCTATGCTTGAACCAGGCCCCCCAGTGATGCTAAGTGAGGTCAAGTTTGAGAACTACTGGGCTGGGCCAGAGCCTTCATTTTACAGATGAGCAAGTTGTTTATTAGTGACAGAGTTTATGACTGCTCTGTGAGTTTGGGGTCCTTCGTTATCTATGCACTGCTCCCCCCTTCCCTTGACCGGGTGTGTTTGGTTACTTCCCAATCTGCTCTGTCCCCCATTTGCCAGGATTTCCTGTGAATCTGTTTCTTTCTCAGAGGCAAATCAGCTTGCCACTGAAGATCATGCCAGTCTCTGTTTATGGGGAGGTACAATCAAATAGAGAAGAGACCACATGAGATCCCCTGGGGGATAATTTAGAGCACTGGGTTTCAGCCTTGGTGAAATCTTGGTGGCATTCTAAAATCACCCCCAGGAGACTGGGCAGAGCACCAATGCCCAGACCTCACCCCAACCAAGTAAACCAGGATCTCTGGAAATGGGATTTGGGTGCCAATATTTAAGTAATTGTAATGTGTTTCCAAAGTTGAGAACCAATAGCTTGGCAAATGTGGGATTACTGCCCCTAGGTCTCATGGCAACAATCATGGTCACAGTCCACAAAGCATAAATGAGGCATCATCCTTTCCACTCTCCTTGTCCTCATCTTCTATATTCCCTCCACTTCTAAATTCTGTCCACATTAATGCACACATAACTCTTAAATGTGTCCACTTCTCCGTTCCAACTATCATCACTCAGAATCGACTCATCATTGATCAACTCTGGCCTCCAAACTGTACTTGTGTCTGCCCTTGGGCGCTTGCTCAATTGAAATGCCACACTAGAAGCCCAGAAATCATTTTGAAACTACAATCTGACTGTATAAATTGTCCTCTCCCCAACTTTAAAAACTGTTCCTGATTTTCCATTCCTCTTAGGGTAAGACTGACATCTTCACATGCCTGCCATGGTCCTGGGTGGTCCTAGCCAGTCCACCTCTCCCCTGACTCTCTGCTTTAGTCACTCTGCCTTTCATTTTGTTACACTTTGGGGTTTGCATCTTAAGGAAAGCTTTTCTGATCTCTCTGAAGAGATAAAATCCTCTTGTCATATCTTTCTTTTTTAATTGTGTGTTTGCCTAAAGAACAGAGAAACCGAGGAGGGAATTAAAATTCACTTGGGACAAGCAGTCATGCATTCTTATGGGGCTTTTCTCTTCTTCATAACACAAATAACACATTTTACCTGTGTGTGGCCATTTAGCGAGTGCATTTATCCTGCAATAGACTTTGTAAAGACGTCTTTTGCTTACCATTGGGTCTCCAGCAGCTAGTGAGTACTTGGAACATAGTAGGTGTTCAATAAAACTTGCTTTAAAACATAATGAATGAGTGAGTGCCTAGAAACTATACCCACTGAAGGAATGACTGTATGGGCTTTTGCATATGGACTGCAAAGGAAAGTTCATCTTAAAGATTCATCTTTAACCCAGGCTCTCTCTCTTGCACCGTTACCTTTGGAAAGGACTTTTACTTCTTGAGCTCAGTCTCTTTGTGCCAGTGTTTTTCAAACTAGGCTTTGCTGCATCCCTATGGTTCAGTGGGTGATGGGGCGGGGGCCGTGGGTGGGTAGCTGAAGGGGCAATTGGAACAAACTTCCTCTTTATCTATTTCTCAGTAACATTTATTTTGAAGAAGGAGATTCGTTTCTAAAAGAAAAATCATTCAAAAACCACTGTACTAGAAGGTACCTAAAACCCCTTCTGGATCAACACATCTGTAACTGTGTTTTCCAAAGGAAACTCGATGCACACAAAGTCTGAGGGGATGGAACAGCTGGCAGAGTCAGGTTGCCATTTTTCTAGAAGGCTGCACACAAACATGCAAATACAGGTGGGCTTTTCTTTTCAGGAAAAAAGCCTGGGAGAAATGAAGCCGGCATATTCAGTCGCATCTGCTCAGGCAAAACACGGTGACAGACATAGACACTGAGTCACTCCCACTTCCTGAGCTGCAATTTAATAGGCTTCTCACAATTGTTCGGCTCAATTAAGGGTGTTTGCTGTGAGCACATTCCTGGGCAGGTGGCTCAGTCTCTGGGTTGCAAAGATGATTGAAACACCGCCTTTTCATTGTGCTCACCTTGTCCTTGAAAGGGCCTTTCGCAGGTGAAGTCCCCTCCCTTTCCCCCATCCTTGGTCTTCAGGGGAAAAACACAGTCACAACAAAAACAAATTTCCTTTTTTGTATTAATTAAAATGCCTGTACCAGGAATATGATAGCATTTCCCTGAAGCCTTTGCATCGGGTATGCAATGGGAAGAGGGAATTAAAGCTATTTTCTGCAGTAATGGGCCTTGCCTGGAGCCTTGTGGGCCACTGGAGGAAGAATGGGGAATGGGGGTTGGGAGAGAGAGAAGGGGGAGGAGGGAGGGAGGAGCGCGAGGCCGAGATCGGACTCCCTTTCCATTCCCCTAGAGTACAACCCAATTAATCTGTTATACATTTGGGGTTTCAGTTTCGATTTCATTTAAATCAAAGGTTACATAGCTTTAAAAAAGAAAAAAAGTAGGTATAAAAACCCAAGCATTTAAGATGATACAAATAAAAACCCAGCACTTATTGGCCTTAATTACCCAAATTTCTTAGACCTCAGCCTCTCGGGTAATTTCTTCCTTTGTCCATAGAGATATTGCTAGGCTTCACTAAAGTAGCTACTTTATTCACAAAAAAATTAAATTCCATCCATTCTAAAATTTGTACCACATTATATTGCTGGGTCTGCCTTCAGCTCAAAATAATGAATATGTTCATGTATTATTTAGGAATAGTAATGCAGTTTTCTTTCTTTTTTTTTTTTTCTCCATCTTCTAACTCATTTGTTCTCAGATATTAGCGTGCCCTAGAATCTCCTGCAGGGCTTGTCAAAACAGGGACTCCTACCCTAAGCCCCCACCACTAAGTGTCTCAGGTGGTGGGGTGGGGAGCCCTAGAATTTACATGTCTAATGAGTTTCTAGGTGATTCTGATGTTGCCAGTCCAGGGTGCTCACATCGAGAACCCCATTTTTATTCAGAAGGGTGTCATTAATGGAGTTGTCTGAATGGGTAAGGCACCAGCAAAGGCCCCCTCTTCTGGTGCCAGTGCCTGCTTGCTCAGTCTTATGCCCAAGGGCCCACCCAGAGGCCTGACTGCTTAGGGGTGACCAAGCTTGATACCTCATCGGTCCTAAGTCATCTGTGGTTGCTGATGAAAGTCACTGGTGTCCTCACTGGGAGCCAGAGTCAGGGGTAGCTACATTGGAAGGATTTCAGGACCAGAAGTGTTCCCCTTCCTTTCCAGACCTGCCTCAATGTCTGCTGCTTGCAATCCACCAAATCCACCATTACTGCTACATTCCTTTGTAAGGCATCATGCCTTGTGGAAACAGCAGTACCTAGTGGGAAGGTGAGGATGCCCTGAAAACTTAACTGAGTGTATTTGGTCCTGGCAGTATGAGTAAGTCTGAAAAAAGCAGAACTTCAGAGGTGGATGCCAACCTGTCTCAGTCTTCTAATATTAGAAATGGAAATGGGAGTTCAAAGAAATTATTTTTCCCAAAGTCATGAAGCCAGGCTGTCTAAAGAGTGGGGAAATTGAGCAGGCCTAGAGGGGGAAAGGGTGGGGGATCCTAGATGGTCTTGTGGGGCCATAGTGTGAGGGTAGGATCTAATGGGTTGGGATGGAGTCTGCATAGGCCCCCTTCTGGGTGCCTTTTATGTAATGACACCATCAACTTGGCCCCAAACTGGGTTGCCTTAAACTTCTTTTTCTATGTTCCAGTGGAGCCGCCATGTCTTCCCAGCAGTCTCCTCCTTGCTGTTATCTCTCCTGCTGCTGAGGGCTCAGCTTCTCTGTCACTGCAGCCTCCAAATTCTTTCTGCGCCTCCTGAAGTTAGTCTTCCAGACAGCTACCAGAGTTCTCTAAGATCAAACTGTGCTCCTGCTTAACGGTCTTCAGTTATCTGTTATACATTTGGGATTTCAGTTTAGATTTCACTTAAATCAAAGCTTACATAGCTTTAAAAGAGAAAAAAAGTAGGACCCGACAAGGCGGCTGTCCCATCTTCTCAGTATAGCACTCAAGTTGTCTCATTCCCTTAACCCAACTTGCCTTTTCACTTTTATGTCCTCATACTCCTTTCCATACAACCTATGTCAGCTCTACCACATGACTTAGAAGTGCCTGAACCACTTCTGCACTCTTTTGCTCAAGCTACCCCCTACAACTGTCTCCTCCAACACCCAGAATTCTCCCCATTACTCAAGGTCAAGATCAAGCTGTCCTCTGTGAAGTTGTCGGTAGTCTACCAATGAGACCCAATTTCTGTCTCTTTGATGTTAGCATTTTTATTGATGAATCTGTCATAGGCCTAGCTTAACTGTATCCATAATGAGGACCTGTTTATGAGCACACCCATAAACGCATCCTACTCTCCTTGGTACTAAAATATAACCAAACGTAAGCACAGTTGTTTATTGTGCTTCTAGGATTCTGAGGATTCTGGCACAAACCATGACCATGTTGTCATTGTTTTCATTCATCCTGATGAGAGAGTTGAGGTTTGAACCTTGCCTCAGAACAAATTAAAGTAGGACGTATTGCATAATTTTATATTGCTGATTTTGTGAATGTGGGACACTTAGCTCCATCCAATAATAAGGATTCATTTCTCCCACCAGTAATAAGTCCGGAGGGGGCCCTCATCCCATCATCTTGGGTATGTTTCCTCTCTCCTGAATTTTGGGGCTCACAATCTGGTGCACTAGAATGGACACTGCATGCTGTTTTTCCTCTGACTCCCCAGAAGATGATCCCTGGCATGGAGTAACTGCTCAGGAAATGTGAAGTTGAACTTGTGGGAAGGCAAGTGGGTGGATACCAAAGGCAGTCTTTATTTCCTTCCCACTTTTTGGTAGAGGATCACTGTTTGCTTCAGTCAACTGGGAAGTGCCCACATCATCTTTGAATTCAAACCTACATATTCAGCTTTAGCGGATTAGTTCCCAGAAGGTAAAATTTGTCACCAGTCACACCCCTATTTTTTTTTCCTTTTTCCTTGGGTCTGCAACCTCAGCAGAGAGTGTGACTTTTTCTATAGACAGATCATCTCTTCCTTCATTCAACAGATAATGATTGATAATTTACTGTATATTAGAAACTGGGCCAAGTATTGAGGAGACAATAATGAAAAAGGAATGTACTCCTCCTGTTCAGCGATAATGTATATCCTAATTACTAGAGAAGCATATTGATGGGAAGTAAAACCCAGTGTGGAGATTCAGAAAAGCCTCTCTGAAAAAGTGCCACACACATGGAGACATGACAAATATGTAGGAGACAGCCAGCTGAGGATGGAGAACAGGGTATTCAAGGCATAAGGAACAGAACTGTGGAAATCTCAGAGGCAAGAGAGTGGTGACATCAATCTGAGATACCACTGCCTCTGAGAAGTTACCCCTGGGCCTGCCAACCGTGGGGTGGAGGCTCCTCCTGTATGTTCCCAAGCATACTAGATTTCCATTATCACAGCCATTATCACTTTGCATCATAATTATCTATTTACCTTGCTGATCTTTCCTACTAAATAATAAAGTCCACAAAAGCAAGAATTATGTTTACCATGACCACTACTGCATCTCTTGACGTTGGCACAGTGCTGCGTATATGGGATCTTGAAGGAAATGCTCTACATATGGCCTTACCATGCACCATTTCCATGTCTGCCTGCATGCCTGCCAACCATCAGTGCTTGAAGTGTGGGCAGAGCAGGTCCACAAACAGTCGCAGATGCCAGGGAATTAACAATCCCAGGAACAGCACCAGGGAAGGACTGTTGGGGTTGATGGGTAAATACTGCAGTAGCTCTGTCGTCCCTTGTGTGAAATAGCTCTGAGGTATATGTCCTACACGTGGATTTAGCTCCAGTGGCCCCAATACTCAATGCATTATTGGCTATCTTCCCTTCCTTCTTTCTTCAATGTTCTGAAATCACCTCCCAAATAAACTTCTCACCTTCGGATCCTTAACTCAGGATTGGCTTCTAAAGGAACCCAAACTAAGATAGTACTTATCAAATACCTGTTGAATGACTCAGTCCCCTTCTGACTTAGCTGCTTATTTGCTTGGTTAGGCATGTTATCATCTCTCTGGGCCTTCACCTTTGTCCCCCATTCCCCTATAAAATTTCCTCCCAACCTCACCAGGTTGTTGCTGGGCTCCACTGACATATGGTTCATGAAAATCTTGCTTACGTTGTACTGAGTTGTTGAAATGGACGACTGTGGTGGCACATGCCCATCTGACCTAGCTAGGACAGAGCAGCATAAGAGTCAGATGTCCAGAAGAGATTTTCTGACTGCCTGTCTTGACCTCAAGAACCCCAAATCTGCTCAGTTATTCCTGACATGGGTCCATACCCAGAGGAAAAATACAGTGCTTTAATGAGAGGTAGTTTTCTATAGGTCACACATAGCTCTGGGGCCTGTTCCTGCCTTCTGGCTTTAATAGAAGCTCTGGATCCATAGAGAATGGCTACCAACCATTCTATTGTTCTCACATAGGGAATCAGAATTGGGTTTGTATGTGACTCAGATTCATGCAAAATTAAGTTGGATATTTCTGGTTAATGTGGCAATGAGGGTGATGGCATTAATGATGATGATGATGATAGCTAGTGTCATTTATTGAACCCCTGCTATGAGCAAGGAGTTTCACATTTACTACTGGTGAGAGCCTCCAAGCAGTCCTATGCAGTTGTTCTTATTAACCCCATTTTGCCATTGAGAAAGCTGAGGCTTAGAGACCAAACTTCTGCTCAAGATCACACAGTGGCAACTTACAGAGTTACACTCACATTCTCAGTCCAAAGCTCTGTGTGATACTTAGTAGAGAATTAGAACTCACTGGAGGCAGGGCTGCCACACCTGTTCTTGGTCTTACCTCAGAGTCACGTATTATCTATCATAATGCACATACTACTGGAGGCCAGGTGGGGAGCCTAGACTTCTGCCATCAAGAATCTGTGATGAAGTAGCTCAGTATCCCCACTGAGGTTAGATCATAGAAGGACAAGTAGAAACCCAGGACACTCATGCAGCCAGGTGCTAATGAGGCTCTTTGCACTGCAGGGACTGAGGATACCATATGAGATGCCTAGGATTCCACCCACAGCTGGCAGTGTTGAAGCACCCTTCCTCTTCTCTACTAGGGGCATGTCATAGGATGCCTAGTGGAGAGTCAGGACTTCACCACCACTCAGCAGAATCAAAGGCCACCGCACTCCACCCCAACATACACCAAGTGTCATTAAATTGAAGAATACACAATGATACCCTTTCACAGAGGTATCAGTGGAGGCTTACCAAGGAGTCAGAACCTCCTCTCCACACTGCCACTCCTTCCCCATAGTAATGAAGAGTCTTTGCTCACAGGTGTCAATGGAGGCCAAGTGAGAAACATGAATCCCCAAAAGAAGTTATAAGCCTGTACCTCTTCCCCATTTCTTTTCTGGAGCAGTGCCCTAAAAGGAGTCATCTAAAACAGAAGGTTTAATTAAGACCAGGAGGCTTATTACAAACCACTCAATTGTCTAGATTTCAACTGAAAATCAGATAAAGAACAAGAAAGACCTCAAACTGCATGAAAAGACAACAGATGTTCATACTGAGATGACATAAATGTTAGAATTATCTGACAAAGATTTTAAAGAAGCCATCTTAAAAATGACTCAACAGCAATTATAAACACACTTGAAACAAACAGAAATATGGAAAGTGTCAGGAAAGAAAAAGAAGGTGTAAAAAAGAACCAAATGGAAATTTTAGAACTGAAGAATATAATAACCAAAATTAAAGAAAAACAAAACAAAACAAAGAGTGAGCTGAAGATGGGGAAAAGAGAGAGAAGTATCAGTGAACCAGAAGATGAATATAAAGTTATACAATCGGAACAGAGAGAAAATAGCCTTTAGAAAAACAAACAAAATGCAAAGAGCCATGGGAATCCATGGAAATATAACAAAAGATTTAACATTGGTGTCATTGGAAGTCCTGGAAGTAGAGGAGAAAGAAGGCAGAATTGAAAAGGTGCTCAAATAAATAATGGATTAATGCTTTGTATTTTTTTAAAAGATTTTATTTATTTATTTGACAGACAGAGATCACTGTAGGTAGGTTGGTAAAGTAGGTAGGCAGAGAAAGAGGAGGAAGCTGGCTCCCTGCTAAGCAGAGAGCCCAATATGGGGCGATCCCAGGAATCTGAGATCATGACCTGAGTGAAAGGCAGAGACTTTAACCCACTGAGCCACCCAGGTGCTCCCCCACTTTGTATTTTTGTAAAAACACACGTGCCTACCTATAAATTCAAAAAAAAAAATGAGCAAATCTCAAACAGGAAACATGCAAATAAAACCACACCAAATCATATTATAATCGAATTCCTGATGAGTAAAGATTCATTAAAAATATTGAAAAGTAGGGGAACATGGGTGGCATAGTCGGTCAATTGTCTGACTCTAGATTTTGGCTTGGGTCATGATCTCAGAGTCATGGTATTGAGCCCCGTCAGGTTCTGTGTTCAGAGCCAAGTCTGCTTGTCCCTCTTGATATCCAGATGGCCAACGGACACATGAAAAGGTGCTCAACATCACTTACTATCAGGGAAATGTAAATCAAAACTACAATGAGATACCATCTTATACCTGTCAGACTGGCTAAAAATCAACCATACAAGAGACAGCAGGTTCTGGCAAGCGTGTGGAGAAAAGGGAACCCTCTTGCACTGTTGATGGGAATGGAAACTAGTGCAGCCACTGTGAAAAATAGTATGGAGGTGTCTCAAAAATTAAAAGTAGAATTACACTGTGATCCAGCAATTGTACTACTTGGTATTTACCCAAAGAATACAAAAATACTAACTCAAAGATATACATGCTCCAGTATGTTTATAGCAGGATTATTTATAATAGCCAAATTATGGAAACAGCTCAGCTCAAGTATCCATCAACAGATGAATGGATAGAGAATATATGGTATGAATACACACACACACACACACACACACACACACAATGGAATATTATTCAGCCATAAAGAAGAATGAAGTCTTGCCATTTGTATGAAATGGATGGAACTACAGAGTATTATGCTAAGTGAAATAAGTCAGAGAAAGATAAATACCATTTCACACATGTGTGGAATTTGAGAAACAAATGAAATGAGCAAAGGGAAAAAAAAGAGAGAAAAAGAGACAAACCAAGAAACCAGAGGGGAGAAGGATAATCTTTTCAGGATTCCCTGTTTCTTAAATTTGAGTATCCATATGAGAAGAAATGTAGAAATACACTCTTCCCAGAAATTGATGGGTCTAACAAAACACAAAAACTAGTAAGGGTACAGAATATTTGAACATTTAGGTAGAGTCGTGTAACAAACAGGGATGTGTATGAAATTCTGTGTCTACAAATAAGAGAAGGCCGTTTCTATCAAGCATGTATAAAACTTTACAAAATTGAGACTATATATTAGCCTCAAATCAAATGCAAAAAAAAACCCCACAATAATCAGTATCATAGAGACTATAGTATCATAAAATGAGAATCAATAACAAAACAACAGATAATATTTTGGTTTCATATAAAGTCTCTCCTATATGATCCTCGTCAGTCCACGGGGAGTTGAATTCAACTCAGTCTCAGCTCAGACATGGAGTCTCCATTCTTTCCCTTCAGTCTTCCTCTCACTCTCATCTTTTTTTTTTCCCTCACCCCTGTTTCTAACCTTGGTCTCTAGGGTGGGTTGTCCGTCATCAGGATTCCCTTCTGGATGAAACGGTATCAGGGAGGGGTGGGAAGGAGGCAAAGGTCAGAGTACTCATCAGACCATTAGGCCATTTCTCCTGCCAAAACTGACCTTCTCTTTGTTGTACCATCTCCTGCTTTGCAGTCAAAGGATTTCTGCCTCATTGTCTCTATTACCAAGGTATCCTCTTCTTACGCTATCTTCAGAATATCTTTAATTTTAGAAAGGGAGTTGGTGGGTTGGGGTGAGGAAACATAGACACATGTGCACATTTTTATCTCTATCGTAATGAAACTGTATCACATACTGTTCTGCATGTCTTTATTTTTGTAAAAATATACTGTAGACATCTCTCCATAACAATAGATACAAGTCTACCTCAGTTCTTCAAATGGAAAGGATAAAATTCTATTTTGTGGGTGGCTAAAAGACAAGAAAAGCACAAAGCTGTATTGAAGAACACAAAGCAACATATACCTTGTATATAATACTGAATATGTATGAACACACATACACACACACATACACACACACATATTGAAGTGGGAAGATTCAGGTTCATATATTGATTCTTTGGAGATCTATTGTTTGAGTGCTTACCACATGCTAGGTATTTTACTTTTAGCACTGAAGATACAGCCATAAACAAAATAGATGAAATATAAAATAGGTGAAATTCCTGTTCTTCTGAAGCTTACATTCTAGTGAAAGGAAACAAAAAAAAAATGGACATAATAAATAACAAAATTACATGGAATTTTATAAGTGGTGAATGCAATGGAGAAGAAGAAATCAGGACAAGGTGGGTGGAAGTATTAAGAATGGGTATAATTTTAGATAGAGGAATCAGGGAAGACCTCAGTAGCACATATGAGCAAAAACATTAAGAAGGTGCAGTTACCTGGAATAAAAGTGTTTCAGTTAGAAGAAACAGAGTGTGCAAAGGCCCTGAGGTAGGATCATAGGTGGCCTATTTAAGGAACAGCAAGCAGACCAGTATTACCAGAGTGAGGTGACCAGAAAGGGGAGAAGTAGGAAATGAAGCCTTTCTTAAAGGACATGAGTTTTCCTCTAAGTGAAATGGGAACCACTGGATGGATTTGAGTTGGAGAGTGATGTTTTAATAGGATTGTTCTGTGTCTTGTGATGAGCATAAGACTCTAGAGAGCAAGAGTAAATGCAGGAAAATCAGGAAGGAGGCTACTGCAGGAACCAAGGACAAGATCATGGGAGCCAGTTTCCAGTAGTAGTAGAGGGGCAAGAAGTAGTTACATTCTGACTGGCTTATAAAGGTGGATCTGGTAGAATTTGTTGACGGGTTGGATATGGGATATGAAGGAATGAGGGAACTCAAGGATGGCTCCAAAGATTTTTTTGGCCTGAGCAAAGAGAATGAGAAGGAACATCTAATGCAGGAGCATGTGTGGAGAGAAATTTGAGAACATTTTAAAATGTCGCTTCTGTCCACTCCATTTCCTAATCTTCATCCCTCTGTTTCGCAGGGGTGGGGAGGTGGGGAGGTGGGGTGCTGTTGATGAGGCAGCAGAAGGGTATCCCCAGTGTCTCTGGCTCAACGTGTCTTGCGAGGCTGCAGTCAAACTACCAGCCAGAGTTGTTTCACTTCAAGGCTCCAGGGGGACTACACGATCCATTTCCAAGTTTATTCACAAGGTGGTTGGCAGGCCTCAGATCTGCTTCCAAGTAAACCCATACAGACATCTTTCTAGGGCTGCTGCACTGTGCGGTAGCTGGCCTCCCCCACAGGACAGGGACCCCACAGAGTGGCAGAGCGAGTGTTCGGAATGGAAGCCACAGTCTTTTCTAACGAATCACGGGCCTGTCATCCCTGGACTCTACTGTATTGTATTTGCTGAGAGCCCATTACTAAGTCGATCCCCAGTTAAAGGGGAGAAGAATATGTAAGGATGTGAATACCATGAGGTGGGCATTTTGGGGGTCCTCTTAGAGGCTGTCTACTCTAGGATCCTTATAAGACTTGGGAGAAAAAAACTGAATTCCCTGCCTTAATCTTGAGAATCACTGAATAAGACTTTGATCATACCTCCACGGTAACATTCAGGGAGTCAGAATTTATTAAGCATGCCCTAGTTCATGCCCGGTATTAGGCCAAACCTGAAAATACAAAGATGACTATGACGGACCCACAGCTCTTATGGCGAGGAAATGCGTCCTATGATGAACGCCCATCCGCACAGAGCCGGGCTAGGAAGGCGTCGGGTTCCGTGATTCAGACCAAGCACTCTGGTGCTGGGCCGCCGGATGCAAACCCGCCTCCGCCACTGGCAAGCTGTGACATTTAACTAGTTACTCATTCTCTGTGGGCCTCCATTTTTGAATGTGTGAAAATGACAGCCTAAGGGCGCCAACCCTGTAGCTGGTTGGGAGGATTAGGAAAGTCGGCCTCTGGTAAAGGGCTTCGAGCCTTATAAAACACAGAGTTGAGGACTGTGTTAGCGCGTGGTATTAGGAGCGTGAACGAAACCTACTCCAGAGCAGGACCCTTTATTTTCTGTCTACTTGACCTTTTTGTTCTTTTTTAGTGTTTTATTGCATTTATATACCTTTACGTTCATATAATACTTTCCTGCCCAAATTTCTAAAAGATGTATAAGCATTTACTGTTTTTGACATCATTTGCTTGGCTCTTCAAGCAAGAAAAAAAAAAAAAAAAAAAGTCAATCTGTAAAAAGATCACTGTCACTCAAAAATTTAAAATCATTTTGGGGAGCATGGGTAGCTGGGTCAGGTAAGCACCGACTCTTGGTTTTGGCTCAGGTCGTGATCTCAGGGTGGTGAGTTAGAGCCCTGCCGGTCTCTGCTCCCTCTGCAAAGGATTCTTTCCCTCTGCCTTCTTTCTGCCCCCTCCCCCCAATACTGGATCCCCCCTCTCTCTCATAAACAAACAAACCAATAAATAAAATCGTATTAAAAAATCATCATTTTGCTCTTAGTCCTCCACATTACTCACGCAGATTTAACTAAGGACGAGCCCAGAATGGATCTCCAGGAAACAAGGATTGCTTGTTCTGTCGTCTTACAACGCTGGTTGACTCAGACAGCCATACCCATTGTTCTCCTGAAAGCAGTGACTCTCCCTGAGAGAAGGTCCTCTCTAAGGACACGGGCACTTGTATTTCTCATCTGGTTTTTGTGTAGAACCTTGTCACAGTTGTTTTTAAAATATAAGTAAATTATGCCACTTACCCCTTTAATCAGTGTGGCCCCTGGATCTCCTTGAACCATTCCAGTATCAAACTGGTACCCCATACAATCAAGCAGCATTCCTTTCATATGTGGGGAATTCTCAGCCATGGAATCCTTGTCTTTGTTTAATTGCATGTTTGGGGTTTTTTTGCTCGGTCTCTATGGAAAGAACATGAGAATTTGAAATGCACAGGGCTAAGGCTCCTATGATTTTTTCCTGAAAAATAATATATTGTACTTCCAATGAAATAGTGGGTAAGAGACTGTTTGATATATTGTTATTGGGGCAACTGGGTTGCCATATTGACAAGAAATAAAATCGGATCCTATCCACTTTTACTCCAAGTAAACTCTTAATTTCAAAAAAGACTTATTTTCAAAAAGGAAAACCATGGAACATTCCAAAAGTTATCATGAAACAGCATATTTTTTTCAAAGTGTGAAAGGAAACCTATATCATAAAAGAAAAAAAGATCAGTTTTATTACATTAAAACATTTAAATCTATGTCACAAAAAAAAAAAAAAACCCACAATAAAAGCATAGAAGAAACGGTGAAAATGTTTAAATAGCATTACAGAAAAGCAGCTTATTTTTCATAGAAATTGATAAAAAGAGATGACAATTCAACAGAAAAGATGAGCAAATGATGACAGAGTTTGTAGAAAATACAGATGGTTCTTAAACTCAGGAGAAGATGTTTATTCTCATTCGTAAGATAAATTCTAATTGTGGTTTCACTAAGATATCCCTTCTAGGTTTGGACTTGACTTAGTGATTCATATCCAAGGAAAGGGCTACGTAAAAGGGAAGAAGAATCATGTTAGACTGGAGTAATTGGTTAGAAAGTAACTTAACCAAATGAACAAGGTCACCATCCCTGTTCTAGTCATGAGAGGTGATCTCAGACAAACCCCATGTAAGGGATATTGTACAAAATACTGACAAGTTCCTCAAAACTGTCAAAGTCACATGGAGCAAGGGAAGACTGAGAAACTGTCAAGAGACCTGAGTAAGGAGACACGGCAATGAAATGCAATATGCTTTCCTGGATAGGATCCTGGGACATTAGTAGGAAAACTGTGGAAATCCACATAAAATCGGGATTTCCATTAAAAACAATAAGCCAATGTTGCTTCATCGTTTTCATGATTACATTGTGTTAATGTCAGCACCGTGAGAAGAAATCAGGTGAGAGTCTTTGCTATCTTTGCTATCTTTGCAAATTTTCTGTAAAATCAAATTATTCAGAAATAAAAGGTAAAGATATGTTTTTACCAATCAGTTTGGCAAAGATGAAAAGACTGATAACATTCTGTGTATGGAGATGGTGTAGGAAAACAGTATTTCGTGTATTCTTAAAAGAAGTGTAAATTGAAACAACATTTATGAAGGTCAATTTGGCAGTTTCTGTCAAAATAATTGAAGTTACCCTGTGACTCAGTAGTTTTATTTCTAGGGATTTCCCTGATACCAGTATGTGTACAAATACATGAGATTATTCATAATGGCATTGCTTTAGCAAAAGATTCGAAATAACTCTGTTTACCAGTAGGGGACCTCTTTATTTATTTATTTATTTATTTTTCAGTTCCAGTACAGCTAACATAGAATGTTATATTAATTTCAGGTGTATAATGTAGTGATTCATTACTTCCATACACCACCCAGTGCTCATCCCAACAGGTGCCCTCCTTAATTCCCATCACCTATTTTACCCATCCCCCCACACACCACCCCTCTGGTAACCATCAGTTTGTTCTCTATAGTTAAGAATCTGTTTCTTGATTTGCTGTCTCTCTTCCTTTGTTCATTTGCTTTGTTTTTAAATCCCACATATGAGTGAAATCATATAGTATTTGTCTTTCTCTGACTGGCTTATTTACCTTAGCATAATACTCTCTAGCTCCATCCATGTTGCTGCTAATGGCAAGATTTCATTCTTTTTTTATGACTAAGTAATATTCGTGTGTGTGTGTGTGTGTGTGTGTGTGTGTGTGTGTGTATCACATCTTCTTTATTCATTCTTTCAGTGGATAGTCAGGCTCCTTCCATAGTTTGGCTATTATAAATATTGCTGCTACAAACATAGGGGTGTTCATATCCCTTTGATTAGTATTTTTATATATTTTTGGTTAGATAACAAAATCACAGTAGTGTGATTACTGGATTGTAGGGTAGTTTTACTTTTAATTTTTTTTTAAAGTTTCTTTATTTTTGTTAGTAATCTCTAGCATGGGGCTCAAACTCACTAAGCCAGCCAGCCAGTTGTCTGTATTTTTAATTTTTTGAGGAACATCCGTATTGTTTTCCATGGTGGCTGCACCAGTTTGCATTCTAGTAGGAGACTTCTTAATAAATTGTGACACATCTTTTCAACTGAAAATTTGTAATTGGCATGAAAAAACTTTCAACATATATTACTAAATTATAAAAAGTTCAAGAATATCTAATGTGGAGTAGATAGTGTATTACTATGTATTTGAAGAGAGAGGGACATATGTAATGTTTTCTTGTATGTGCATTAAAATGTATCTGGAAGGGCAATTAGAAACTTTCATATGCCTCCAGGGAGGAGCACTAGAGTAGGAAGGAATGAGATAGATCTTTCTTGTACACCTTTTACTGTAGTTTGAATTTTGAAAGCTATGACTATATTACCTACCGTATGTCACAAAAGCCAAGATGTCACTGATTATAAAACACAGCATTCTTTCATGTCTAACTAAGAACAAAAAGCTGCTATTTATCTGTAAAACACCACTGGCTATAAGATAAATCCGGATTTTAAGATGTGCATCTTTAAAAGCAATAAATGCATAATTTTTAAATGTGTACTTTTGAAACCATAAAATGTGCTTTTAAAATATAACTTTGAAAAAATGTTTAAAGAAATAACCATTTGGGGCGCCTGGGTGGCTCAGTGGGTTAATCCTCTGCCTTTGGCTCAGGTCATGATCTCAGGGTCCTGGGATCGAGCCCCACATTGGGCTCTCTGCTTGGTGGGGAGCCTGTTTCCTCCTCTCTCTCTCTGCCTGCCTCTCTGCCTACTTGTGATCCCTCTCTCTGTGTCAAATAAATCAAATCTTAAATAAATAAATAAACAAATAACCATTTGTTTGTTTGTTGTTGTTTTGTTTTGGGTTTTGTTTGTTTTATGTGTAGGAAAAAAGTCTAGAGGAAGGTGTACCAAATAGTTGTAGCAGTTGTTTCTAGGTGGTCTCATAGTAGTGATTTTTATTTATATCTGTGTATCATCTGTGTTTTTCTGTATGGATAAAGCATTGCTTTTATGATCAGAAAAGATTGTTGGCAAATGCAGTGTGACTCTTAGCTTTAAGAGGGAAATCCCTTACGTCGTTTGTGATGAGGTTTTTCAGAACTTGACCTTAACGAGGGTGAGCCTCACGTCCCCTACCTGCACCCCACAGTTTCCTTTGTAAGTTCCTCCTCCTGCAACTGAAATATTCATTTGCTCAGGTTCTGTTTTTCCAGTTTTTTATTCTTAGTCTGGATATTTTGATACAGAAGCAGCCCAGGATTGCGGTTCCGAGTGTGTAGATTTTAGTGCTGGATGGACCATCTTCGGCTCTGAGCTCTGCCTGCTACCGTATAAGTGTCCTCAATCTACAAGGGCAGGGGGGGGTGGTGGTGTCGCAATAATACCTGCACTGTAAGGTGGCTGTAATGACGGAAAGACAACAAGGACATGTGGACATCAAGGACAGTGGACAGTAGACAGACAGGGCTGACTGGTTAGGTGGCCTATTAATTCCAATTATTCTGACTTGCTCCTGGAGGGTCTCATTCACATGCACAGCTTTGTGTATCATCTTTTTGCTGATGACTCGCAAGTTTATTTCCCAGCCCCAGATCTCTGTCCTGAGCTTCAGGCCTATGCAGTCCACTGCCCCCTGGATACGGTCACTTGGATATTCCAGAAGGTGAACCCGTCTAAAGCAAAACTCACCATGCTTCAAGCATGTTCTTCCTTCACTGGCTGCTTCTTCTACTCTCAACTGGTGTTGCTTTTGTTAGAGACTTCGGGATCATTCTTGACTTAGTTTTCTTCAGCAGGCTTGCAGGACACACACACATGCGCACATGCACACGCACACACATGCACATGCACACAGTCACTTTGTCTTGCATCTACAACCTCCTCAAGGACTCTCGATTCCAGGTGTTCTTCTCCAGACTCATGGCCGTTCCACCATGCAGGCACCTTTATCTCTGTCGTAGATTGTGGCTCCATCCTCTGGGGTGACCCGCGTGCCACCTCTTTCCCTTCCTGCAGGCAGAACGATCTTCCTGACCAGATGTTTAATGGGGGAGGGGGGCCTTCATGGATTCCCGCTGCCATCCCTGCTCCCCTCAGAGCGATCTTGAACAGGGTTTCTACGTTCTGGGTCTGCTCCCCGCCCTCCCCTCCTCTTCTCTCGTGTCACTGTCTTACCTTGGACACTTGATTTCAGCCATAACGAAAGACTGCGTTTTCTCCAAGTTTCTGTTGTCTGGCCTCCCTTAAGACCTCTGAGCATGTTGGGTTCCAGATGGAGGAAGCGCCACCCATTGTGTCGCTCACACTCGCTTTCCTTCCAGCCTCAGGGGTGTCTGCCCCAGAAGGCATTCCCCAAACCCAGCCCTTGCCTGGATCTCCCTCCCACATGCTCCCAGAGCACCCCGTGCTTCCGTCTCACAAAGCAGCTCCTACCCGTTATTAGTTTTTCCCCACCTCGCTTGTCAACTTCCTACTTGAAGAGCCCGTGTCTAAGCAGCGCCATGCTGGGGCTGACAGGACCAGTGTCCCCGAACCAGCCGCTAAACGTGCAGGGTTGTTGCAAGTAAACACGGCCACGATCCAAAGTTACATTATCTAAGCTTGCAATCAAGTATATGATATTTAAAATGAAAATAATAAAGACGAAAACTCATCCCTTCCTAATTACTGCATTGAACTCTGTGCTCTGGAGATGACAAGACTTCTGTATTGTGTACCTCATCCCGACTCGAAGCTCAGCGACCAAAGATTGGTGGCTTGACACTGGCCATGTCAGTGATGGGTGGATTTACACACAAAAGTGTCCAAGGCCACAAACCGGGCTTGATTTATGATTTTGTTGTTGCCTAGGCTCGCTGCTGTGTCTGACTTACTCTGGTGTTCCCTGTCCCTGGCACTGACCTGAAAGGTGGGGGCGGGGGGGGCGCTTAAGAGATATTCATTGAAAATGTGTAAATAGATGAAAACATGAATGGTGGAATATGAAGAACTTCCCTGAACCCTGGCATAGCCCATTGCTTAGGAAGAAATGTTCAAAGGAGGGTAGCTGTCTGAAGTAACATTAAGGTATTGACTTGGCCACCCTTGAGGTATTCCCTGGAACCTCTTTGCTTATGTCCCCTGAGCCAGGACAGACCATTCAGTGAGCCCCAGGGGTCAAGTTTCCCACAGGGCCTGTGGGTAGGCCCTAAATAACTTTCCGTTAACACGTACCGGGCAGGATTGGCCTAGATTCCTGGGGCCTCGGTTGCATTCCTCAGTGGCGAAGGCCGCTTACATAAGCTGAGTGGGCTGTCGTTGAGAAATGTCCAAGACTTGAAGGGGAAATTTCCCTTCTCTCCATCACTAGTTTGCTTACTGCAGTGAAGATATATTTGGATTTTTGGCTGAGTTGGTCTCTCTTTTTGGCCTGTGTACCCCTAGGGAATAGCTGTTCCTCCAGATGGAAACTAATTGAAGAGTAACCGTGGGCCAGGTCTGCAAGCAGGAAGGTGAGGGAGCCTCAGGATGTGCTGGTGGTCCTGTCTTGTTTCACCTTCTGCAGTTTCTGAGCTGAAACTGCGTGAAATGCTCAGGTGCCCTGAGGTTTTCTAGAGCATCTAGACTGCACCAGGATGAGGTCCCTAGAGAGTCTGCTTCCACTGAGGATTGTATCCCAGAGGCAGACTGTCTGGGTTCAGGTCAGGGGTTGGGTTACAGCCTCAATAACCATGGGGAGAATACTTAACCTCTCTGTGCCTCAGTTTCCTCATTTATAAAATGGGAATAATATCATTTTATATATTAAATGTGTGTGTGTGTGTGTGTGTGTGTGTGTGTTTCCAATTTTGCAGGGCTGTTGTAAGAATTTAATGAGATCATTGAACCTTGGCTGGGATATACTAAAATCTCAGTGAATCTTAGCTAGCCATTTTCTTTGAAGTGAAGATGCAGAAGATGTCTGTGGGCCAATAAAGACCCGGCTACAGAAAAGTCCAGTTTGAGATGCGGTTTGGGGGAAGGCTTGTTTCAGATGCTTGGCCAAAACTCAGGCTTGGGTTTCCAGGACACAATTAAGGAAGGCCTTTTTATTTGTGTATCCCATAGAAGGCATTGTGTTTAGTCAAAAGAGCAGGACTTTTAGAATTTAGACAAGACTTGGGTTTTAAATAGGAGCCGAATAACTCTGGGGAGGGGGGAAAATTTCATTCCGATGAGTCACCTTCTGAATCTGTAAAATGGGTCAGACTATATAACACAGCCTAGAAAGGCTTAAATAACACATGGCATTATACTGCTGGCCGAAGAGGTGCTGAGACTGTTGAATAGAAGAGATCACATCTAGGTCTTAGAAATTTCTGATGCTCCATGAGTGGTGACATTACCCCCACACCAACATGGTGATAGTAAAGAGTAAATGAAATGATTTATGTACAGAGTTTAGCTGTATGTCTGGCAAGTAAAGAAGAATCCATGAACATTAATATTGTATTATTGCTATTTTTAATTCTATAGGCAACAACATTCTTGAGCACCTACTGTGTGCCAGGCCTGTGTTTGTTGCGAGGAATAAATATAGCTTACAGCTTATCTGACCTTGTGCTCAGGAGGCTTCCTTCCATTCCAGTCAGGGAGAGAAAGGGGTGAGAGACAGAAAAAGAACCTGTATATTTTTAGGCAATGATATGCTTTATGTAGAAAGCAACAAGGTGATTGGGTCAGGGTGACGGAGGAGGGCTGTCCTTCAGATCACACTGTCAGAGAAAGCTGCTCTTCGGCTCAGATCACGTGGCCAATGAGAAACACAGCTTTCACGTTGTGTCACTCTGACAACTGCATGAAGATGGAGGGGAGTCCATCCACAGATCTCTCCATGGACCTAGCTCCAAATCAAAATGCTGAAAGCAGTGTGTGCAAGGTGGACCCCAGGACCTCTCCCTTGCCTGGCCAGGGAACAGGGATGGAACCTCAGCAATTTCCCTGCCTGCATGTGGCCTATCCATCCACCAGGTGGCAGTGTTCAATAATGAACAATGAAAGCGTTAATTAAAGAAGGCCTCCGGCCAGCATGAATATTGCAGGCCCCCTAATGAACATTTGCTGGGAGCACTAATTACAGTTATCCTTTCCGAAGCCTGTGCAGGATTGCTGGTCTTTGCACAGGGACAGTTTTCCTTCTGGCTCTCCTTTCATTGTATGTCTGAAATAAACAATGTTTTTAACTGCTGTGATGGAGCGTACAATGCCAAGGTAATGTAGAGAGAGCTTTACAGAAATTATTACATTGCCTTGTTGCACTCGCGTGGCAGTGACTCACATGACTTCCACTTTATAGATGAAGAACCTGAGGATCAGAAGGTAGCAGCCTGCCTAGGGATACACGGCTGGTACGCGACAATGCGGAGTTCAAATCTAGATTTGTCTGATGTCAAAGTCCAGCTAGTACCGTCACTGTGTTCCTCTGGATTTAAAGAAGAAGAATATTTCCTGAGATAAGTGCACTGAAACAGAACAAATTGTCTCCCATGTTAAGGTATCATATTCTTACCCATGTAACACAAGGATTAATACTATCAAATGGAATACTTAACCAAGCTCTAGGAATGATGGGGCGCGGGGCTGAAGGAAAGAAAGTGAGAGCAGAAATACTTCTCAAGACTTCGGTAACAACAGGTGTATCGCCAGAGGACGGAACTTTTTTTTTTTTTTTTTTTTATCTGTAACTGACAGTCCTCATAAGATGTCTTAAAAGAATCAAGGGCAAACTGTCATTATGGAGGACGTATCTCAGTCAGAGAGGTAAAGTTCCTGTCTCACAGCGGTTCACTAGAAGCATGCTGGAGGTTCCAGGGGGCTTTCCCATTATCCTGGAGCTGGCTGATCAAAGACAGCTTTAAAGATGGAAAATAGTAAGTGATAATGTAGCTCGAGGGAATATTTCACTAGCAGATAGGGCGAATTAATACTTATATGTGTAAGATTTCTACAGCTTGGAAAAGATGATTGTTATTTTGTCTCTGGGTGACTGAATGAGATTAAGGAGATAAAAATGTAGTTTATCATGATATTTTGGGTTGTGGCCCCACCAGTGGTAGACTTGAACCAGACGGGCAATTGTGGACAATCTGATACAACTCCTTCATTTTACAGCTGGGGAAACTGAGGCCTAGGGAAGAGTGACTTGCTTACAGTGGCCCAGCTAGCTCACAGTTGCCCAGCCACAGTTCCCAAAAGAGGATCCTCCGCCAACTCCCTTCAGAGTATAGGAGATTGGAATTCAAACCAGAGGCCTATCCAGAGTGGGCCCTTGTGGGCTGCTGCTTTTTCAAAGAAGGCCTTGAGATCAAATAAATCTGAGAAGCATCCTGTCAAACAAATTTCAACACATTTTAATAGGATGTGTCAGAACCCTTAATGTGCTAATATTTCCTATGAATTTCCAAGAGGGAACCAGAATATGTACAGTTTGCTAAAATTATTTGACCCCAAACTGTTTTTATTACCATGTCCATTAACGGCTCACACAATAATGTTCACAGCTGGGAAAACTATGGTTTAATTTTTGTTATCTATGTTTCCCAAAGCATTTGGTCATGGAACCCCATGTTTATGAGTCTCTCGCCGAATGAATGTTTGGGGAGCACACTTAGGAACTGCTTCACTTAGTGATGGACAAAACGAAATCATCTCTTAGTCCCAGCATCCAACTATCTTAAGGGCTGTGTTCAGAAGGCTCACCTACCTAGAGAACATGAAGTGTCCTCAGAGGAAATCCAGCCTCAAGAACGGGAAATGACACAGAGTAGAGAGCCATCTTTGTGAAACTTTCCCAATGAGACCTGAAAAGGTCAACCTAATTTAATTGTTCTTTTTTGGGAGGACCATCTTTTCATACAATGTTTTGGAAGTGAGCAAGGATGGTAAGATTTCTGTACAGTGAATTAGGGAGTCGTGCCATTAAAGCCAGAACTGGGGGAGTCAGGTAAACATAGGTTTGAATTCACACTGTGCAGCATATGCACAGTGACTGGGCAAATTGTCCCCCTTGACCTTCAGATTCCTTAAAATGGGGATAATTACATTCTGTGAAAATTGGGATAATAACAGTACCCGTGGGAAAAGATGGAGGAAAAACACAAAAGGTGCCACATGTGTCCAACGTAGTTGGACATGAGCATAGTAGTTACTCAGAAACCACTTGGGAAAAAAAGGGGAACTCTAAGAAAATGCTCAAGTACTACAATAGGCTCTGTCGACAGTTCCGTGTAGTAGAGGGATAAGAAAATCCAGTAGGGAACTAAGCTGGTGGAAGAGGTAGGAGCCAGTGAGAAGTGGGGCAGGGAGCACCAAGCAGAAGGGGAGAGAGGGAAAACGTCAGCCCCTAACGGGCCTGCTCCCCATGGTGCTAAGAGGAGGAATTCTGTGAAGAGAACAGCTGGGAGGTGTTTTCACAGGAAATTCCCCAAGCGTGCCCAGGCCAGGGCATAACTCCACAAAACCTCAGTGAGGACGATCACTTTTCTGGTTTGATGGCTTGTGTTGATTTTGATTTGAAGGTAACTGACACCAGGTTCTGACTACCACAGAGGGGTGTTATAGAGGCCCAAGGGAAATATTTGGCTTAAAGTGGGAGCTAAGCAAAGAGTATGGGCTTTAACTCACTTTACAAAATGTGCTCTTGCCTAATTGCCCCAATCTAATTTGTACATTTATGTATTTTTTTAAGATTTTATTTATTTATTTGTCAGAGAGAGCGAGCACAGGCAGACAGAGAGTGGCAGGCAGAGGCAGAGAGAGAAACAGGCTCCCTGCTGAGCAAGGAGCCCGATGTGGGACTTGATCCCAGGACGCTGGGATCCTGACCTGAGCCAAAGGCAGCTGCCCAACCAACTGAGCCACCCAGGTGTCCCTCAATTTGTACACATTTAATAATGTTTTCTCACTAAATTGCATCGTCGTCTGAAAGATGAGTCAGCACAGTGAAGGAGACCCACTGTGGCCTTCCAGTCAAGGACCTGCACTCTCCCCTCAGCTCTGCTAAGGAAGGTTCAGTGCCTTAGGCCAGATGCTTAGCCCATTGGACTTTGGTTCACTCAACTATGCAACATCGGGGAGTGGGTGTGGTGATTCATGAGGGATTATCACCTTACAGAAACGGGTAGACGTGAGTTCTAGCATCACCCCTGCCACCATTTTGTTTTGTGGCTTCCAGCAAGTTCCTGACCGTCACCTCTGCCACCATTTTGTTTTGTGGCTTTCAGCAAGTTCCTGACAGTCACCTCTGCCACCATTTTGTTTTGTGGCTTTCAGCAAGTTCCTGACCATCTGTGAAATAAGGGTGATCAGAATCAAGTAAGCTTATGCTTATAATTCTTAAATGGTATCTCTGATTGGGGCTTCAGTTGGCATTGACTTCTAAGACTTTTAGCTTTAAGCTTATTTATCCTTAAAGCTTCTTACCTGCTTTTGGTATGCATGCATATGCACGTACACACACACACACACACACACACACAAGCTTGGCCAGATCCTTCTCCCTCTTCCTGAAAAATGAAAAACGGAAGCATTGGAAGCCAAGTGAAGGCGAGGGGATGAGGGAGGGTTGGCCTGAGCAAAACCCTGGACTGACCCAACAGAGGACACTCATAATGCTCTTCACACCTCAAGTGATTCTAGGTCTTGGAACACACACATGCGTGTAAGGAAGAGCCCCCAACGTGACAGATAAGTAGACCATGTAAACAGAGACCTGGAATGGGAGATGTCAGGTGGGGTTATTGGGTCTTTCCTCTCTCCCTGAAGCTTGTAGCTGAGTATCTCAGCAGATGAATCCCAAACTAGCAAAATCAGCTTTTGCCAGACTTCTCTCTAAATCACCTTAGCTGGTCACTCCATGATTCGCTCCATTCTCTAGGGACACACACAGGCAAGGACCAGAAATTGCCAAAGCAAAAGTGGGTCACAGACCGCAGGTTATTATACTAGCTGGCCCACCATAGAAAATCCCTTTGGTTGTGATTCATTTCTTTTGAAAAGAGCTCTTCCGTGGGGGCACTAAGGTCTTTTTGGCTGTGGATTATTAAGGCTTAATCATAGCTTAACCATCTTGTACTGATATGAGACAGAATTTAGGTTGGAAGCTGTCTGTAGGTGACTAGACCAGATTGTAATTTTCTGTCTACAAAATGGGTTTTTAACATACTCTTAATATATATTCTTTTTTTTAAAGATTTTATTTATTTATTTGACACAGAGAGAGAGATCACAAGTAGGCAGAGAGGCAGGCAGAGAGAGAGTGGGAAGCAGGCTCCCCAAAGAGCACAGAGCCCAATGCGGGGCTCGATCCCAGGACCCTGGGATCACGAACTGAGCCAAAGGCAGAGGCTTAACCCACTGAGCCACCCAGGCGCCCCAATATATATTCTTAATATATAAAACTACTCTTTAATATTTCAATACTCTTAATATTCCTAATATAAATTTTAAAAAAGACACCAAACAGAAATATGAGCAAAGGACATGAAAATGCAGTTCATAAAAAGAGTAAATGTCTAATAGTTATATTAAAAGGTATTCAAGCTTACCAACAATGAAAGAATTAAAATAACAATGAAATGCTAATTTTTACCTAATATATAAAGTTGTTAAAAATGGAGGAAAACAGATACCGTTTTTGGTGAGACAGTAGAGGGATACCACATTTCCGGAGGGCAATTCAGCAATGCAAAGTCTAAGTTTTAAATGTGCTTACGATTTGGCTCTGCAATTCCATTTCTTGAATTTTATTTTAAGTAAATAAGCATAGAAACATAAGAAGATTGAGCTATAGGGATGCTTATCATAGCCTTCTCTCTCCATAAGCTTTTTTTGTTATGAGCAATCCAAGTATGTATGAAGAGGAGATTGATAAAATTATGGTGTGTCCGGAAAATGGAACGTTCTGCAGGCTTTAGAAATCAGGATGTAAATACATATTCACAGTAAATTAAGTAGAAAAAAACAAATTATACAGCTAATATTCTTTTAAAAGACAACAATAACAATAAAACCACAAAACAATAACATTCTGTGCATATGAGGACAAAGGCTGGGGAAGAATTGTTCTAAAAGCTGATGCCTTATTTACTCTGGTTGGGAAGGTCAGGGTGTGAAGAATGATTTTTACTTAGTTCTTTTTCCCTACTGTTGGAATTTGTACACTGAGTGCAAATTGCTTTTATAATCAGAAAATAGCAAATAAGGCAGAAAATAGAATAAAGTATGGGAGAAGTTATGGGGGGGCGTGCGGCACACAATGAAAAAGGGCTTGCGGATTCAACATGCTGGAAATAAAACCTGTCATTTTACCAGCTTCAGAAAGTTACAACATATCTTCCTCAAACATGTGAAAACCTGTCACCTGGGATTGAGGGTTGATGCCATGCTTGAAAGACGTTGACCTGTGCTGTGAGTCTAATTTGTTTAGATTTGTCTCTGCTCCCTGGTCCACTTCCATTTAGGTCTGGGGACTTTCCATCCCAATTACTCTGCCTCTCTCTTCTGTCTGCTCAGATTCCGGGGGATTTTCATTTCAAAGAGCATGTGCTTGTCTTGTCTCCCAGTAGCTTTTATCAGTTTGTAATGAGAGAGTATCTGATAGATGGAATGCCCTTTGGAGCACAAAAAGGGGCTTGCGACTTCCCTGGTTACTCTCAGGAGTACCAAGGGAACCTCAGGAAGAACCTCAGAGGCAGACCAAGACCTGAACAGGAGGTAGGATGAGGACAACTCATTAAGTCTTGCCACAGCTGTCTATAGCGCCATCTAGCAAAGCCATCCCTGTGGAGGGCAAGGAGAGAAAGCTTCAGATGTTATAATCAACTGAAATTGATCAGGACATCTCCCTATTAAAACCTGTCAGTAGCTCTGCCATGGTTTTCAGAGTCAGGCTGAAAAAGCCTTAGCTTGAGAAACATGATCTGGCTCTTCCTATTGACGGGTTGAGGTCCGTCTCTCATTGTTGCCTCCCTTCTGTGCTCTAGACTTCCTGATTCTCCCTCATGATGTCAACTGGTTCACACTTCTGTGCATCTCCCAACCAAATCTAGAAAGCCCCTCACAGATCCACTACCAGCATCACCACTCTCTCCCAGCGCTCTTGTCCATTCCCTGTTCACCCGATCCCCACGTCTCCAACCCCTTCCCTTGCCTGCCCCACTTCTGCTAATTCTTCAGTTTTCAATACCCATCTCAAACACCACCTTCAAGGATCCAGAAGCCTTCTCTTTCCTTTCTGCCCTACCCCTGCCTGACTTAGCCCCTCCCCTACACCCATGGCCTTAGCACCACCTCTCTTGTCTACTCCTGGGCACAGCATTAGTAAGAATTCATGTTCCTGTTCTCTGCCAGGCAGTGGGCTGGGTGCTGGGTGAAGATAAAGCAGAATAAAGCAGAGATCCTGACTTTGTGGAGTTCCTCATCTATTGTAGTCCTTCACACTCTGTACTATAATCACTGGCTTCCTTCTGAGTCTCCTCCACCAGACTCGGCTTTTTGAAGTGTGGATCATGTCTTAATCCACTCTGATTCCCCAGTCCCAGAAACATCAGGCTGTCAGTAAACATATGTCTATCACTGAACAATTGGATGAAGAAATTAATGCCAACAAGACACGCTAGGCAGACAGGTTTTGAGCATTCACTGTAAAATTCTGGTTAGTTTTCAATGATTACACTTAAAGACAAAGATCTTAGACAGAGAACTTCTAGGTTTCTACTGCGTTCTCCCTGTGAACTGAAACACAAACTTGGATTACTCAGGGGGTTTTCCTAGATGTTTGTTAAAGCACCTCAAAAATGTTGGATTTGGCTGAATTAAGACTGCTGTATAAGCACATAATACAGGATCAGGGGCAGTTTTAAACAATATCTCAACAACTATTTTGAATGATTTGGATCCCATGTCCAGACAATAACTGGAGAATCTTGGGCACCTCATTTAATTTCTCTCTACCTCACTTCTCTCATCTCTGAACTGTAGTTGATAGAACTCAGGGCAGAAGGTGGCTGTGAAGTTTAAATGAGCTAGGACCTAGAAAGAACTTAGCTCACAAGAGGTTAAGTACTATGATGATAAAGCTCATTATCTGAAGCAGAAGTGATGGAGACAGTATTATGTACTTATTAACACTGTGGCCTTTGGAGGTGGACAACGCTGAGTTTGTATCCTGGCTCTTATTTATTAACCCTGTGATTCAGGATAAGTTACTTACCCTCCCTGAACCCTGGTGTGCTCTTATCTAAATGGAGTTTAATAATAGATAGATCATGAAATCCTTGTGAGGAGTAAATGAAAGCCGTGAATATAAAAATTTAGGACAATTGACAGGCACATGGAAAGTGATGAGAAAATGTTGTTTTTAATAGCTGTGATAATAAAATAACAACTTTGGTTACAGTAAATCACCAACACTGACCCTATGGTTTCCTCCCCTTTCCTTAGATGGGAAATATGTTGGGGCGCCCGGGTGGCTAAGTAGGTTGAGCATCTGTCTTTGGCTCAGGTCGTGATCTCAGGGTCTTGGAATTGAGCCCTGCATTGGGCTCCGTGTTCAGCAGGGAGTCTGCTTCTCCCTCTCCCTCTGCCATTCCCCCTGCTTGTGCTCTCTCCTTCTGTCAAATAAACTAATAAAATATTTTGGGGAGAGGAAAAGGAAAATGCGTCCTACTTGGAAAAAAGTGCTCATGTAGGCAGATCAACAAGGTGATAGTCCCTTCCAAACTGAAAACCCCTCTCTAGGATTGAAATATTTGGAGTGAATATGAAGACTGCCACTCCCTCCAGAGGGGAGGGCTGGTGAAGACACAAACAAGGGCTAGAGACAGGGCATCCTAAGGGCCCTCAGGGGAAATGAAAGATGCACTCCTCATAGATGGTGTCTTGAGTGTGAAAGGGTGAGACCCCCAGTAGATCTATGGCTACAGCTCCTTGGCATCCTATGTGAGGAATTCTGGGTAATGATTATGTGATGATTAATGTCTTGGCACCAACATTTAGGAAAAAAAAAAAAAAGCACAGTAAATATGATGTGTGGTGATCTTTCCCCCCTTCTCCATTTATTTGATCCTTTTCCCCAGACCAAAGATCACTTAATATTTTGAGCAAGTGTATCAAAGCAAACTTTGACATGGGGTCCACACAGTGGGGTGTAACTGTAGACTTCCCTCCAGGATTTCCCGTTTCTTTATCAAGGAATACGGACATCTAGGGGACTGACAAGTCGGGAAGAAGGAATTTGGATCTTGCATTTCCTTTCCTCTAACCCCACAACTAGCCCAGCGTTCTTTGCACAAATTAGAAACAGACACTCTTTCTTGAAGAAATATTGTTGCTGTATGAAAGAAATTATTGCAATTATTATTGCAATAATTATTATTATTGCAATTTTGCAATACAAAATTGTTATGACTATAATGGGATTGGTGCCCCCAAGGTTTAATAGCATATAACCTACATAATGTTATGTGCCAACTACCTCTCCCTTCTCCCATTGCTCTCTAAATTTATCTTCAATGGTCATTCCTCAGAAGATGTGTTTATTTTCCTATATCCCATCCATGAGCATCTGCTGAACTTCTACTCCTCTCTCAAGTCAAACACGCTCTTTGAGGAAACCATCCCTAACAGCCTTCGCTGCTCTGGACTAAATAAAAGTCTCGCTCTGCCCTTCTTCACCTCTGGCTTTGTGAATAGTATACACTCCTGTCCTCGAATTTGTCACGCTGCATTGAAATTATTTGTTTACATGACTGGCTCCTATTCTAAACTCTGAGATTCTAGACCAAGACCACCTGAAAGGTTTATGAAAATGCAGATTCTTGAGCCTGATTCCTCGTTTCCTGAGTCAGAATTGCTGGGCACAGAATCTGAAAAGCTGCATTTCTTTTTTTTTTTTTCTTTTTTTAAGATTTTGTTTATTTATTTGACAGACAGATTAGATGTAGGCAGAGAGGCAGGCAGAGAGAGAGGAGGAAGCAGGCTCCCTGCTGAGCAGAGAGCCTGATGCGGGGCTCGATCCCAGGACCCTGAGATCATGACCCGAGCTGAAGGCAGAGGCTTAACCCACTGAGCCACCCAGGCGCCCCAAAAGCTGCATTTCTAAATAGGACTTACCTGGAACCACTTAAGCCCTCTATAGTTTAAAACTCATTTCTCTAGAGAGCAAGATATTTATTACAGGCAGTTACCTATTGAACATTGAGTTCCACTTGAAAATGCCTTGGCTGTTCATGTCTTCCCAAAAAGAAAAGTTTTTGAGTCCCAAATGTATCAGCAATTTAGAACATATACATATATGTCTGTATTATTTTTTTGAAATAGGTTAACTCTCTAGTCTATAAACTAGTGAGTTTGGCATTGGGCGAGTTAATGAGAGGAATGGAGGGCACTTTGGGTTTGAAGTGGTTAATTAATTTTTTTAAAAAAAAAGGCATGATGACAATATCCTGGGTTATTTTAAAAGCCGGCTGACTGAGTTGGACATATTTTTCTTTCCAAGATCAAAAGACTAATCTTTGGTCAAATGCAGGTTGATAAAATCATGAGTGAGCTCTTTGGGGAGTGACCGGGGCAATTAGTTTTCTGTGATGACAGCTCCACATAGTTGTGGATCAGATAGGAGGACGAAGAGTGCAAGTCAAGAATTCAGGCAGAGGTCTTCCCCCCATGGGATCTGAGTGTGCAGGAAACATAATTGTGCATGGACCTTATAATAACAAATAGGAATCGTTTTGAACACCAAATATGTGCAACTTCAATGCCAGAGAGTTGGTTTAATTCAAGTTAGTTACATCTGTTTGTAAATCCTGAAGAACACATGCCCTTTGCCTTTTACTCTGTGATCTAATGACTTTGTGGGTAATACCGTAGAGCCCGTTTCCCCAGAACTCCTGTGAAGTTTGACTCTTGTCAGTTATAACCTGTCAGGTGACCAGATATGGGGACCGAAGCCATAACCTCTTCCCTGTAGAAGTAAATCAGAGTACCTGCACTCTGAGAACAAACGCCTTTGATTCAGTCCATCTCGTGTTTTAAATGAGAACATTTCTCTCAAGAATCATTCCATAAGCAATCATTGCATGACTTCATTTCTACAGATCTAACATTGCTATGGGTTGGAGGCATTCTTCAAGATGCTTATAACTAAGGTGTTTATATTTATCTGGGAACACAAGAACTCATGATTTTATTAGAGGACAATTTAAAGCATTGTATAGCTGAGTGCTATGCTCTCGCGACTTGCTGCTCAAAATGTGGTCTCAGGACCAGTTACACTGTCGTCACCTGGTTCTTGTTAGATAGGCAGACACTCAGGCTCAAATGCAGACCTACTGCACAGGTATCTGCTTTTTAACAAGACCCCTGGGTGATTTATATTCACATTAAAGACTTACCAGTGGATTTGGGGACCCATATTGATCTGGATGCCTCAGAATCACCTGGGGGTTTGTAATTACTTCCATTCCTAGGCTCCAACCTTAGTATATTACATTTTAGCTTAATGAGGAAGAATGTGAGCTCTTGGTGAAGACTGCTAAGGTTTAAAGTGTGGTTTGCCTCTCACTAGGTGTGTTCACAGTCAAACAATCCAACCTGACTAGGTCTGTTGCCTCATCAGTGAAAGAGGGAAATGATAACTATTTGGCAGTGCAGTGGGGAGAGGAGATATTTATCATGGTCTTGGTGTATGGGAAGCTGTTGAAGAAATGCTGGCTATTCTCATAGTGAAGTTTGGGAGCTACTTTGCTGTGGAAATGCACTTGGTTTATTTTACTGATCAGAAAACAGGTTTCTGTAGTTGAGTGCTGACTGGGTGAAGAGAATGTGCAGTAATTCCATCACCCCCATACCCTGAACATGCGCACACAGGGATGCATTTGGTACACGTATTTTCCTGCAGATCTGGACTCTTTCCAATTTGTAAGTTTTCCAGAGGTACAACTGACCCTACTCTCTTAAAAACCGGCCCAGGCATCATTTCAACAATGATTACTCCACATCAGCAAGGCAATATCTTTACTAAGGGTCCTTATACACTCAGGGGTCCTCAAGAATTAATACCAAGAGAATACCTTCAAGAAAGAGTGGTAAGTTCAGAGCCGGGAAAGAAATTGACCCCATGCTCCCTAAGTTGAGAAAAGGTTTCTCTTGCTAAAGCTGAATTATGTTATCTTTTCATCTTTAGGACATGCTTATGTAACATGGTATTTATAGGGAAAAGAAAATTACACATACACGCATACCCTAGTTGACCTCAGATAGCAATCAGTAGAGCACTCATACCCCAGTTTAGAGATAATGGAGAACTCTGTCCTTCCTTAGTGGCTGACCAAACTAGTTGATGCTGTTTAACAAAGCTTCTACTTCTACTTCTGGAACACATCTACCTGTTTTCTGGCTTTGAAAGTCTTGCTAAAATATGCACATTTGTTTTTAGATGTGTGCATTCTTACATCATCATTGGACGATGTTGTCTCAGTAACTGTCATCTTTTAAGTCTGTTCTGAAGAGTTAAATGGGACTAGTAACTCACTCAAAAGATTATTGTAAAATTAATGGGGCTCAGTGCAATCCTTAACACAACTGTTCCACAAATGGCGGCCGTTATACCATATTCATTCCTTCACCATTGGGATTTGTTTCCTTCTGTAAATTCATCAGATTCAGTTTTGTATCACTGAAGATAATTTTGTTATTTATATGACAAGTATTTGACCAATTTGAATCATACTCTGAATTCATTTTTGCTCTCCCCATCTAAATGAGGTGAAGTTCCCCTCCGTTCAAAGTAAAATGCTTGTTCCATGATTATATGTGGCAATTCAGTTTAGTTCCATGCTGACAGCTGGCTGTTCCCATTGTTCCCCAGATGGTAAAATTATATATACTCAGAATGCCTTGGTAACATTTTTGTGAATGACTTGGACTATTGTATTTCAGACATATTATAAATAGTAAATATAAATTTATAAATGTATGTGTATGTATTTTTAATGCAACAGCTGTAGGTCAGGTAAATGAAGGAAGCAAACAATGTACAAGAAGCCATATTACAGATTTATTCATAATCCGTAAATTTATTCAGATGTGTATCCATGACGGTTTCTCCTTATATTTTTTAAGTTATGACTCAGTGATCTGTTTTGATTAGTGGAAAGGCATATAACTGGGTACCACTCATTTGTCCTGTGGTTTGTAAAGCAAGGGCTTCTAAATGGTATAGTTTTTTTTAGTACATTTTACCGTTACATTAAGATGGGTATTTTGTAATCTTTGTGGCTGAATCCCCAAATTTATTTTGATTATAATCCCCCATCCCTTTCACTTAGTTATCTGCCAATTCCCACTCATTTGCTATCATTGGGTCTCCAGTAGAAAACAGTTTAGGTTGGCCATTTTCTAAAGAATGTGACTCAAAGAATGTGACTCACACATCTAACAGCTGAGGTTAATCATATAATATTTCACACTCTCCCTGACCTGGCCATAACCTACTGCAGGTCCAGCTGACACAGACTGCTTGTAACATTGTTTCTTCCATGGGTAGCTCAGCAAATGGAAAGTCTGGCTGACAAAGGACAGGAAATGGGGCAGATCAGGGTATCTAGACATTTCTCTCATCTGGAAGCTACTCAGAATGAATTGGCCCAGCCTTATTTATTTATTTATTTATTTATTTATTTACTTTTTTTCTGTCCTTGCACTGCTCAGCTCAAGGTACAAAGCCTTAAGAGAGACTATCTGAGCTTGGATCATAGGCAGGGCATCTCGACTGACAGTTTCACTAAGATCATAGGCAATGGTGGAGGTTGTTACTACTCAAAAAAATGAGTGAAAGGATGGAGGGAAAAAAAGTCACCACGAGCACTTTATGGTACTGTTTACTTGGTTATGATAAATGATTATTATAGAAAATGTATCCACTCAAATGCGAAGGGCAGTCAAGGAACAGAGAGTTACTCCCTTCCTCCTCAGGAAGGTAAGGAAGATCGTGATATTGCCAGTTTATTTATTTGCCAGAATTTTTTATCGGTACAACTTTGGAAGACAAAGTGCTAAAGATAATAAATTTCAGTGATTCTAAAACACTGGGGTGGGCCAGTTGTATTAAGTCACCAAGGAGCTTTAAGAAAATAGAGATCCCAGGGTCCCACACTCAGAAATAGTGTGGAATTTAAAACTGGAGTTTATCTCCAAAACTAAATTGGAAAAATGGTCAACCTGAGTGGAGACCTCAGACAGAGGGCCATTTGCCTGGGCCTCACAGTCAATGAAGAATCTCAAATGTAAGTAATCGACCTTATCTCTCCATGAGACTGTACACCATCACAGAACTAGCATGCCAGGGTTGACAAATGACAGCAGTCACACTCTTGATGTTGCACCCAGCACTGCCTAAACATCTGGGCGCTAAGAATGAAATATTTGTTATGTGCAGTTAGTTACCTCGTGTGCAGCACACCTGTGTTGCCTATATTGCACCAAAAGCATTAATATGTTAATTGCAAATCTGTGAAATAGATCATAGCTTTGATCACCCTCTTGACATACCTTCAGGCAAGGGGCCTGGTCTCTTTTGGCATCTGTGAGGCACAAGCCTGACCCTCACAGGAGCAGACACATCTCGATGCTGAGCCAGTACTTAGAGTTCTCCTAGGGACACTGTAGGACTGTCTAAATTCTTTAGCTGCGCATTTATCATCACTTGTTTGGCCTCTAGTTCAATCTGAAATAGGGATGCGCCCCTCCCTGCCCCGGTGTATTACATAATACATAACCAGGTTGAGACCACTACACTCAAAGTAAAAAACAAAAAAAAAGCAAAAAAAAACCTGTCACATACTTTGGGATCCATGAAACAACTGTCAGGCTCTGAATTGTGTCTTTGACAGCAGCACCAGGGAAGCTATTCTCCAAGCACAGTTGTGCTGCTCATGTCAAAGAGTAGGCAAGCCCCTCAACATCCGTGAGAATCCAGGATAGGCATCACCTCTACCATGCAGCCTTCTTGGACCCAGCCATGCAAAGATAACCATCGTGTCTTCTATTCCAGGATTCACCCATAAAGACTGCTGCAAATGCACATACGTAACCCCCAAGGTGGTATTTCAGAAATTTCAAGGATGGAGCTTGAGACACCATGTCTCTAGTAAACTCTTAGATAATTCCTATTTGCAGCATCATAGGACACACCACTTTGAGTCCCCATGGGATGTCTCCACACTTCTCTTACTACGCATTCACTCCATTATAGTTTCTTATTTACCCTCAAATTCATCAACTAAGCCAGGAGCTCCTTAAAGGCAGGGATGTTATCTTAGTCAATCTGGATTCCCAGAGCCTAGCCTATTTCTCTGTCAATACATGTTTTTTTCACCAAACAAGTATGAGCAAATCTCAAAACTTTTTCTTTAATGCCTTATTATTTCTGACAGGGACATATGAATTTAAGAAAATAAAGTGAGAGGCACCTGGATGGCTCAGTTAGTTAAGCATTGGACTTTTGTTTTCAGCTCAGGTCATGATCTCAGAGTTGTGGGGTCAAGTCCCACATTGGGCTTCCTGCTGGGCAGGAAGTCTGCTAGCGAGTCTCTCTCCCTCTGCCACTTCCCCCCACTTATGTGCTCTCTCTCTCTCAAAGAAATAAATAAATCTCTAGGAAGAAGGAAAGCAAAAAAGGAAGGAAGGAAGGAAGGAAGGAAGGAAGGAAGGAAGGAAGGAAGGAAGGAAGGAAAATAGCAAGGAAGGAGAAATAAAGAGAGAGAGAGAACAAAAAGGGAGGGAGGAAGGGAGGGAGGAAGAAAGAAAGAAAATAAAGTTATAAGGATTAAGTGACTTCCTACTCTTTCTTTTCTATGTAGCATAAGCCTTCTTCTCACAGTAGCATTTGTTTTTTTTTTTTTTTTGAGTGCCTATTTTGCTCCAGGTAATAGTAGACACTAGAAACAGAATATTAATAGATAATATTTGTTGAAAATTTACCATGATAGATTGACTCATTTCATGCTTAGAGAAAGCTGGGATACAGATATTAGCATTTTCCCTAGTTTTACAGATGAGGAAACTGAGGCACATCGTAGGTAATGTACTTAAGGCACCCCACCACAGGAAGTAATGAGCCAGTGTTTGAACACACAGAGTCTGGGTCCAAACGAAGCCTTTGAGCCTAACTGCTCTTTTTTTTTTCCTTCTTCTTCTTCTTTTTTTAAGATTTTTTTTCTTTTTTTTGACACAGAGAGAACACAGGCAGGGGGAGTAGGAGGCAGAGGGAGAAGAAGCAGGCTTCCCACTGAGCAGGGAGACTAATACAGGGCTGGATCCCAGGACGTTGGGATCCTGACCTGAGCCAAAGGCAGATGCTTAACCGACTGAGCCATGCAGATGCCCTCTAATGGCACTTGTTGCCTCTGAATGATGAATAAAGCATTAGGTCCCTGACCCTAAGGAACTAAAGACTTCACAGGAGAGATGTACAATGTCAAAACATATTCTCAAAACATATTCTCATGTTAAAGTTCTACAGAGTAAGGGAAAATGGTTCTAAAAATCCAGCTCAGGAAGTTTTAATTTTCACCTTGAGGTTAGTAGGAGAAACACCATAATGCAGTCTTCAAGAGGTGGATTTGGGTGGAACTGTGAAAGGTCATTAGTGGGACATGGCCAGAGGTATGGACGCATGAGAACGCACAGTGTGTGTGGACAGGCTTTAGGCTGAGTGCATTTATGGTGGCTCCAAAGAAGGCAGTGGCTGTTGGTGAAATGTGGCAGAGCAGTACGAGCAGATGAGACAGGAAAAGTGTGCACGGTTGTTAGAACTCTTACAGAAAGTCCTATTCAAACTGACTTAAGCAACAAGAGACTGTCTTAAACAGAGTCACAGGATCAGGCTGGCACGAGGATAGAAGACCTCAAACCATGTGCTAAGCCTCTAGTGTCTTTCTCGGTCTCCCAACTTGGCTTCTGTCTCTTAGCTTCATTCTCTGGCTGCAACCCCAAAACAAAATCCTCTCCTGCTCCCATACTCCACTCAGCAAGTGAGAGAGTCCACTTCTCCAACAGTTCTAGAAAACCCACAGAAACCAATGTCACTGACCCTAATAGAGATTTGAAGTCCTACGCTGGTCCCTGCCATACTGAACCCAGTCCCCAGAGGGTGGAATGCGCAGATGGCTTTAGCCTTCATCACACACTCGGACTTTGGAAGTCATGAAGTAGTCACGGAGCCCCTGGGCAGAGAAGAGACGCACCTCAAAGGGGGACTGGGGTATCATGTTCACAAGAAGAGTAACTAAATGCTGGGGGTGGGGGTGGGGATGAAGCATAATTGGCCACTAGAGTAGAAGTTCAGTTTTTGAGAGTCTGTGTACGTTGTCTGTAACCTGACCAAACCCTTTTCACCTTGTATTATGGAGTTTCTTTCTCAGCCTTAAGCAACAAGCTTTGTTTGGTCACTGGCCATGCAGAGACTTCTTATTCTTTGAGACCCACACTGAGTTGAAGAGCAGATTTCTGTCTCCCCTTCTTTTGTGAGGATGTTCACCACAGAACAAGATACGGGATCACAAACCACGCTTTGGATTTCTAGAGAAAGCCTCCCGGCTCCCTCTGCTGAGTGTTTGCCAAAGTCGCCTCATTAGACCAGCCCCTCCCCAAGTACGCGATCCCCATCCTCCTGGCAGCCGCTTTAGAGCGGAAGTTCCGGAGACGGGAATTGTTTAGATGGAAACAATCCTTCTGGAACAGCCTAGGCCTCCCCTGGCATGAACTGAGCACTTACAGTAGGGAAGCCATGTTTTATTTATGTTATTTCCCTGAGACCTCTGGTTAGCTTCTCTATTTGCAATGCAAATCAGAATACAGAAGGTTTTATATATTCTACATACACTTCTCCATACATCCACGTTCGGTGACAAATGGTAATCTCTTGGCCCGGCAGTCCTAGTGGGATTTTGGGTAATGTAAAGACTCACCAAT